>NC_142384.1:6108059-6145559 GCF_059441005.1 Hippichthys cyanospilos | reverse complement strand
TTTCTATTGTTATCATCCTCTTACTTCTTCCTTTACCGCCACTTGCAATTTTAGAAGCCATGTCTAACAGATAAAGTTTGCAAAGTCTTTACAACATTCCTTCCTTCCGTTTTTCACTCATTTTCTCTCCTTCCTTCCATCCCGACCAGCTGTGACATCAAGCTAGATAAAGGCGTTCGGCCAATAGCATATCGGCATTTCTGTAATTGACGTGACGCTGGCCAATAGCATCTCCGTGACTGACTCCATGACTGACACCGTGACTGAGACAGTGACTGTGACATTGTAAAAGCAATAGCGTTCAACGTAAACGTGGTGAGCGTCAACTTAGTTGACGTAGCAAAGCTAAATAAATGTACGAACATAATGGTCGGCATGTCGTATTGTTCGTAAGACCGAAGGTTTGTACGCAAGTTGGGGACAAAAAACTCCGCGGTCCACGCTCGTAAGTCGAAATGTTCGTAAAAGAGGGTGTTCGTAAACCGGGGGCCGACTGTATGTATGTATGTATATATATATATATATATATATATATATATATATATATATATACACACACACACTCATACACACATATATATATATATATATATATATATATATATATATATATATATATATATATATATATATGGAGAGAGAGAGAGAGAGAGAAGAAAGAAGAATAAAAAAATACTAAATTACCTGTATTTTCCCTTAAGCAGATTCTCTTGGATGTGTGAGAGAATGTCAGATATTTCCTGAAATGAAAGGATCTGAATTACTTGATAACACAGAAAATTGGATTTCTTACACCGTCTTTGTGTCGAGGAACTGCTAAGCATTTCGCCTAGGCTCCAAATGGTTTCCAGCAAGGGCTGTCATTCAGTTGTTCATTGCGGAGAATGTCTTCCAGACACAACTGGCAAACCATCAAAATCAATACAGACCAAACCTTTTAAAACTGAGAGTTATTTCTTCAGTACTCATCACGGCAAATGGTGAAGACCAGTTTGATATAGGTGTGAAATAATAGTCTCTTACCTCTAAGCTTTTAATTATAAATCATCATGTATTCCAATCTTTAAGTAATAATATTTGTCAAATCATCTTCATTGTCTTCATGTGAAGACATTGACCAATATGTACAAATTATTCAACAAAGTGGGAAACAAGACACTTTGAATAGGCAACTCATTATTTCTATGAATCTCTCCAAGTGTTGAAATTAAAAATGTTCTACAACTGTCTAGCTATTTTTAGCAATAGACCATGTGGTTCATGAGTCAGGTGGAGATAGACCTATTTGTCGGCTGGGTTAATTATTGGTGCCGATTTTTTGGATTACCTCTATTGGCCTTTTGTTTTTCAAATATGGCCAACCCATCCAAGATCCGTTAAAAATTGTGTAGAGCTGAGGGAACTATTAAAATTCAGTTGACTTTAGAAGCTATACTACAGATCCTAGGAACTTTTCTTTTTTTTAAATAAAACAAAGATCCTGTACATTACTGTTATTTTGTAAAATTGTAAAATTCTTTTTTTTTACTGTCAAAAATATAGTGCTATTGTATTTGCTTAAGTTTGTTTAACATTTGAAACAAACAGAGTTCCAAAAAGTTGTTAAAATTTGACATTTGTTATTTTTATTTATTTTTTAGTTAAAAAAAATATTGTAAAATAAAATGTTGTTTAGTAACCATATGCTTAAAGACACCAACAACATCAGCTGACATGACTACAAAAAATTTGTATCTGCCGTAAAAAAAAAAAAAAATAACGCTTTATTTATATTCGTAGTTGGTACGTGCTGCTCATGTGTATAGTGTTGGTAACTCCCGTTATTGGACCATGTATTATACTTTTTTTGTTTTTAAAAAATATAATAGCATACCTCAAAATTAGTGTAGCCCCTGGTCTTTGGTGCCTTAACCTTGAATATGTCAAGAATGTCCAAAAGATGGACATTCATTGCCATGCTGTACTCTTTTATTTCACTGAGAGACATCAGGTGCAAACCGGCTCGCACCGCAAGTGGATCTACTTCCATCAAGTGACAATATCTTTTCATCAAGTTGAGCATGTCCCTAAAAAAAGAGGAGCGAAGTCATCGGTTATGAATAGCTGGAGGCTAAGATGTGGACGTAGAGCAACAGGGTGTTCTTACTTCCCCATCATATTGCCAGAGTTCTTTCCACCCATTTTAAGACCTTGTAGACCAGTTTCAGATGTCAGCACCTCAAAGGGTCTTGCAGCTTTGCCTTCAAGGAGGTGAAAGAGCGGTAATGCCAGAATCCAGTGTGGCCTTCCAGTTTGTTTCACCTTGTTGATGAAAGAGAGCACGGAGCTGGGCAGGCTACAACATAGAACCACAAAACGCATTACAAACAAGATGAATATGTGGACTGTTTTCCAGTTATGAGTAGACACTTTTCTGCAAACTTAACCCTGAACCAGGAGTGGGTAATTGCGGCCCTCGAGGGCCGCTGTCCTCCATGTTTACTAGTTTTCTCTATCCAAGAAACCTAATTGAAACCATTAGCTCCTCAACAAACTCTGCTGGATCTTGACAATAATCCTATCATTTAAATGAGGCGTGTTTGAGAAAGAACTGGAAAACATGCAAGACCTGGGCCTCGAGGACCGGAATTGCTCACCTCTGCCTTAATCCGATTACTAATGTTGGTTTAAAGGGCCTGAGTCATGCTAAAATAGCCCTATCCACAGTTAACTATGAACATAAATCAGTGGTAGTGTACCTCTACATTTATTTATTAGCAGCAGCCACTGCTCGGGCTGAACAATATAAACGGTCAAAGTCAAATGTCAGCAACATTATTTGCACTATTTTGTACCACTAACTGCAGAGTCCCCTCCGTGAGCCATCACCTTATTGTGGTGGAGGGGTTTGTGTGTTTAAATGTGAATTTCCCTACGGGGATGAATAAAGTATCTATCTATCTATCTATCTATCTAAGTGATCATAGAAGCTATGTTGTTGAGGGCTTTATACCCCTGGTGGGGTCACTCCTGACAAAAACCTCCTAGGTGAGGTTCCAGACTGGACACGGCTCATGGACATCTCATGATGAATGAGATGTTTGGATTGCGTTTTCCCTTGCCCGGATGCAGTTCAACAGGGCCTCCCTCTAGAGCCCGACCTGGAGGTGGGGCTCGTTGGCCATTGCCTGGCACCCATGGGGCCCGGCCAGTTCTGTTCATTACTTTAATGGACAGAATTTCTAGGTGCAGCCGATGCGTTTAGGGGGTCCGGTTTGGGGGTCTCAGTATTTAATCTCTGCTATTTTCATCTATATGCTACATTTCATCTCTATTTGCTGATAATGTGGTGCAGTTGGCTTCCTCAAGCCGTGACCTCAAATTCTCACTGGAGCAGTTCGCAGCAGAGTGTGAAGCAGCTGGGATGACAATCAGCACCTCCTAATCTGAGACCATGGTCCTCTTTGGGTAAAGGGTGGAGTGCCCTCTCAGTCGGGGATGAGGTCTTGCCCAAGTGGAGTTTAAGTATCTAGGAGTCTCGTTCACGAGTGAGGGGAGGATGGAACGGGAGATTGACAGACAGATCAGTGCCACGCGTCTGTTGAGTTGCGGCCACTGTACTGGTCTGTTATGGTAAAGAAAGAGCTAAGCCGAAAGGCGAAGCTCTCTATTTACCGGTCAATGTACGTTCCCGCCCACACCTACGGTCAATGTGGGTTGTGGCCAAAAGAAAAAGATCTTGGAAGCGGACAAAATAAGTTTCTTCCGCAGGGTGTCCGGGCGCTCCCTTAGCGATAGGGCGAGAAGCTCGGTCATCCGGGAGGGGCTCAGCGTCGAGCCGCTGCTCCTCCACATGGAGAGGAGCCAGTTGAGGTGGTTGGGGCATCTGATTAGTATGCCTCCCAGATGCATCCCTGGTGAGGTGTTCTGAGCATGTCCCACAGGGAGGAGGCGCCGGGGATGAACCAGGACACGCTGGAGAGACAGTCTCTCGGCTGGCCTAGGAACGCCTGGGGATCCCCCCGGAGGAGTTGGACAAAGTGGCCGGGGAGAGGGAAATCTGGGCTTCCCTGCTCAAGCTGGTGCCCACATAACCCGACTCCAGAATACAGCGGTAGAAGATGGATCGATACGGTTTTGAAATTGAGACAATTTATTGTGTAAATTGTTTACGATTTAGTGTTGCGCATGATTCCAAAAACTGCAAATTTTGCATGAATAAAAGCAGAGAGGAGGAGTATGGTGGGGGCAAAAAAATAATCATACTCGATAAAATATTATCCATCGATCCACATGAGGTAAAATGGCATTTTTTTTCTCTTTTGCAATTTTTGAGTGACAGAAGGTGGATCTTTTAAGTTTGGCTTTAATCTTATATATATATATATATATATATATATATATATATAAGATTATAAAAAGATAAAAAGGTTTTTATATTTATCCTCATTGACATCCCGCAAAGATTTTGTAGCTCCCAGTGTTTCTTATTCTGTGGGAGGCAGTCATTCAAAATACAGAAGGTCTGACTACTGAAGTTGCCAACCTCTCCACCATATACTTTACTTACCTTGGTAGGACAGCAACATCACATGAAAAATCTTGCCAGTACTGGAGGAAGCCGCTTCTGTCTAGTTTTGGTAAACATAGCGCAGTGCAAAGACGGATTTGGAGGTCAGTGTCCAATTTGATATGGTACTTTTCGCAGACATAGAGCATGATAACAGCCGCTCGCAGAGGATCTCCAATGTAGACTTGCTCAGCATCCCCATCCCCAAGTAACCCTATCAACATGAACTCCTTCATCATCGTCCCCATCTGGAAAATGCAAAGTGCTTCAGGAGGATTTGGCTACACCAAAACACATTGGCTCCAAAATGGGCGGAACTTACATTGTTCTCGTTAAAGTTTAAGGACAACCATTTCTTATGTGTTCCCTCATGAGTAGATGGATTTGCATAAACATCACAGAACTGATTCAGCTGTTTCAGAAAACGTTTCAAATTGGCGTCAGTCCAGCTTCTGAGAAGTTCAAATATTGTGTCCAGCATTATTTTCCCTGCAATTTCTCGACCTTGAATCAAATGTTTCCTCTGGACAGCCCACAAGTTGTCAACCACTTTTTCATACAGACGGACCAGTATGTTCTTTGGTGGTTGAGCACATACAATGTCATCGTACTGATGCCAGTCCCCTTTAAAAAAAAAAAAGAAAAACAAATATACGGATGAGCACAGCTTTTTAGATAAGACGTGAGTGAGTGTATGACAGTTAGTGGTTTGACATACCTTCATCATTGAGGAGTTGAGGTTTAACAAACAAGCATCTGTTGGTTTGGGATTGATCAGAATGCTCTTTGTAGATGTGCTCAAACTCATACTTTTCGTTTGAGTTCTTATAGACAACATATTTGTAAGGTATTGACACAGACTCAATATTCACTTTGTTTGTGTCTACACTGCCCTCGACCAGAAACCCATGCTCTTCAAGATCCCTGGATACAAATAAAGACACGTGTTAAGGTGGAGGTTGTACCAATACTACTCTATTTCATACTAGCGATACATCTTTTACAACACTTTAAACCATATTTAAAATTTCACATGCATCAGTGAATAAAATACCATAGTTTGTGGTAAGATTGTATGAGCATTCTGCACCTTGCAAGCCCACCCTGACTTTCAAAACATCTCAGTTTGTCATGACTATTGCCCACTAACTATTGTGATAGCAACTTGTGTGTTCCTTAACTGCTATCATCTTTTTTTAAGTGGTACAATGCAATGATGGAAGTGATCCAAAAAAAAACAAAAAACTTTTGAGCACAGAGCCAGGATTAGAAACCTAAACTACAGAAATGTGAATACACGCTCATGGATACATCGCCAAAGTAACCCAGCTGAAGTAATTTGTTTAAAAAAAATTCTAACTGATCCTAATGACCCCATTAACGTCAGGTTTTGCCACCCTCAGAAGTTGCTTACTGTCAATAATAGCGATACAGACCCCCTCACGCCATGACAAAGGTACTAGCTGTAAATCGAGGTTTCATCCATCAGATTTAAACAAATATTTGTTAAAGGTTAAAAGGTTTATTAGTGTTGCAATAAGCACAATGATGTATTTGCATCGGTAGGTCTTGCTTTAAGTTGCTTACTGCTAGTAATAGCGATGCAGACCCTCTCACGCCATGATAAAAGTCGTAGCTGCAAGTGGAAGTTTCATCATTCAGGAGGGGTAAGCAAATATTTGATAAAGGTTAAAAAGTTTATTAGTGTTGCTATCAGTCTGGAAAAAAAAAAATCCCTAAAATTTAAAAGCCATTAATAATGCTCAGCCTGCTAAATGCAAAAAAATTACCTGGTCGCAAATAGCTGAGCTGCACAGGACCATGATTCTAAAGGAGGTCCAGCGATGATGTAGATACAGTCTTGAGAAGGGTCAAATTTAAAATCCTTTGAGAGGATGGCATGGAAATGTATAGTGAGTCTGTTTCGAGAAGGTATTTTTCTCATCCTGCTTGAAGTCAAATCCAAAGGGGGAAAACATATTATTGCTATTTTCATGGTTAATGTTTTCAATGTAAAACCAGTTGAAAGAAACAAACTTCATGGCTGTTGCTTGAAGTGGCATTGCATGGCGTGCATGATCGTGCCCATCATCAGATGTTTGGACCTCCGTGGCGTCCACTGCGTCGATTAATTCCACATTGGAATCTCTGTTTGGACCAAACATCTGCGGACCAAGTATTAGAGGTGAGTCCAAAAAATAAAACTATTGATTCATAAAAGAAATCAAGAATATCATTTATTACGATTTGAAGTCTATATAAAATGTTGCAAAATTAATTTTATAAAATTAAAATAAAACGATTCTGCTTCTTGTGATGCGCACTGGCAAAAAAGGGCAATAACATATACAAGTCTCCAGTGTTAGCACAAGCTGCTAACAACATGGTGGATTCAGATGGAATCGGACATTTCAAACTCAGGAGAGAAACAAGCTGCATCTATGCAATTAATGTTAACAACTGTAAACATCTAAGTAATTCAAAATATCAAAATAGTTGTGGTCACCACACTTTTTTTTTTGTTTAATGGAAAAAGGCACTTTCCTAATAATCTAAAGCCTAATAAATCAAAGTTTTTTTCTCTCTCTTTTTGTCATTCTGTCAGACTGGAGTAGATTGCTATCTCTGCAGATCTATAGACTGAAACAAACGTCTTATCACTTTGAATCAAAAATGAGAACTTTTTTTTGTTTTTGTTTTTTTTTAGTTGATGAAAAGGTGTGTTTTATGACCAATCGCAACAATGTAATTACTGATTGTGCAAACACACCAAATCAATTTGAGTAAGTGCAAATGCATACACATCATCTTAAAGATCATGTGTACGAAAAATATTTTTTCTATGTTCATTTTAACATACGTTACTAACATTTTATTTGGGAGCTTTGAGGCTGTCATCTTTCTTTCAAAGTGCACCCACAGATTAAAACAGCTCTGGTCATGTGTCAATATTCTCTAAAGACAACACACATTTCATGTACACATTGTAGTATTTCAGTACTTCATGAAAAATTAGTAAAAAATCATTTGTAGAGTCTCATAAGTAGAATTTTCTTTACAGTCACTTTTGTGACCGATGGGTTGAAATGGGTTAATCGGATCAGCTGGAGAAATCATAACCTCGCCGTTTTAGTAGTATTCTTGTGTGTGAACAAGGATGGTTCAGTCTGCTTGCTTCTTGTTTTGAAAATGGTGCTGTAACAACCTCAGCTAACACAAGCTGCTGTTGGCTGCAACGGGCACTGGCTGCTAACTGACTTCTGCCTTGTAACTTGTCCTGTTACAGTAATTATTGTAAGTAAGAATATGGCCAATATAAAAAGGCACATCTGTGCGTCAAAACTCGACTTTTTTGGCTGACGGATGTATCTGACTCAAATGGTGTCGAAAAATAAATCTTAACTGTTATCATTTATAAGAGACACCCATACTTTTGGCTCTCAACTTTTGGGAGAAAATGTGTGTCTATATTTGTGGAATTATGGTACTCCTCTAGAAAGCAAATGCACATTTGATCGGAGTCGTTGATTTGTATCAAGTGTTACCGTGAAAGACGCTCGAGGGCCAAAGACCATTTGTTGTTGTGCGGTGCCAGACGGCTGCTGTATCTGCTCCTCATGTTTGTCTTGTTGCTCCAGATTCACACTGGCGCTCTGGTCCAGTGGATCTTCGGATTTTTTGTTGCCGGCATCGGACTCTGTAGCCGCTCCCGAGTTAGCGTCCAAATTGCCGCTGCCATTAGAGTTGGCGTGCTGATTCGTAACTGTTGAATCTTCAACTGATTTTTGTGCATTGTGCTCATCGTTTTTTTCTTCGTCCTGCGTATCAGATGTGACTTCAGACTGAATGTTTTCAGCCTGTGCGGCATTATTGTTGGTCTTATCGAAGGAATCCGACTGGTCCTCTTTTGAGGAGGGCTGGTCTGTAGTCGTTTTCTTTCGGTCTTTCCTTTTTGTCTGCACATAAAGACATCATGTGAAAACTATTTTATGAAGTGAAAATCTTAGCATACACTACCCATGTGATGGAATCTAACTATTCATCAAGCGCCATCATAACTTTTTTGCTTCCTGTGACCACTTGCTTCTGACAAAAAACCTTTCATTTATGATAGGTATATGAGCATCGATTGTGAAGTTAGAACGGTACAACATGGACAGGCTGGTCTGTACAACACAGAAGTCATTTGTTTCAGGTTTGCTCTCTTCTTCTATTAATCACCACCTTCTACGCAGAAGAATCTTCCCTCAATTATATTTCTCCACATTCTCTTGACAGACCACGAAACTGCCCTGTTCGACTCGTGTCATGTCAGTCTAGCATTCTATACTTGCGAACAGAATTCATGCTTGAAAGTCAGATGGCTCCTGAGTCATTTTTAAAAGTTCAAGTAGCATTTTGTTGTTCCTAACTGAAAAATAACGTTCTGTATGTGGCTGAGCGACTAACAATTTAAGGTAAATATTAACCTAAAATATTGCCTGAACTGGTAATAAAGTTTTTAACTATGGTGACAGTTTGGACTTCGGAACCATTTATTTACAAATATATATTCATGTGAATGTATGTTTGTGCGCATTGTTTAAGGAGGAAGACCAGCAAATAATGCTCACCTTTTTGTTAGTACCTTTGTTGTCTACAGAATGTTTGCGTTTTGGTGTTCCCACAGTTGCTCCTGCCAAATCTGATGCCAAGGAGTTGGGTTGATTTCCTTCATGCAGATTAAAGAAGGTATACAAGTTACATTTAAGGTTTTACATGCAAGCACATGGAAGAAAAAGAACTTTGACATAAATCCACAACCGGATTTACAGTAGATGGGCATCATATTTTTGTCTTTTGATCTGTGTACAGGGTAGATGATTACTATAATTAGCAGAGGCTAGCAGTTAGTTGGTAAGAATGACTGATGGACCAGCAAAAAAATAAAAAAAATGTAAAATGCCCATCTTTGATAATTTGCGGCGGGTGAGTCCCAATTCTGATACCGATAACTGGCTTTATTTAAAGGTATCAGTACTTGAGATGGAGTCCAATAGCAATATTATCTGCACTCCAGGAGCTGTTTTAAAACCACAAACTAGAAATTCCAATTTTAAAAAATTGAAAATTTTCATTAAATTCATGGACTTTTAAGAAAAGTGCTGATTTGGACTAGGTAGGTATTTCTTTAAAATGATGCATAGTTGTGCTCATACTATATAGCTCTGTCAAACAATGACATTTATTTTAACTAATAAATTGCATTAATAATCACACGTTACTCAGCAACTAGTTTTATATAACTTCTTATTAGGGTTGTTTTGCGCTGAGATAGAATGCCAAGGAAGTACAACTTACAGTCTTTGCATTCGATTTTACTACATATGTCTTTGTGCCGATGATTTTCCTTTAAGTTTGGTTGCAAAGTTAGCAGATTTAACTGCCACGAGATAGAACCAACATTTTTTTTTTTGTTTTATAAAATCAAAATGCATCACTTTTCTGACTTTGACATCCCCGAACTTTTATTTCCTTTTTTTTACGGAAAAGCCCCATTGATGCACAACTTTAGGTCCAGATCAAAACAATTGGCAGAAAAATGTAGAATAAACTGAGACACAAAAAGGTCAAACTACCACACACTACACCACAGTTGGCCCACTTGACAGAGTAAACTGGTTGACATTACAGTCAAGCTAAAACAGTCAGATAAAAAAAGGGGATATCATTCAAAGATTCAAAAAACATTTGTCACATGTATAGCAAAAAAACACACAGTGAAATTCTTACTCTGTTCACCTGTGCAGACCACAACTCCAAATTGAACAAATAATAATAAAATATTAAGAAAAAGAACAGTCCTGAAGTTTTAAAACTTGTAGGTGGCTTCAATTTCTTCAAAGTTCTGCTCCTGCCAACGGTGAAGCTAAAAAGTGTTTTCTGATGACCTTGTCATGTAAAAACTACTACTACTGTTATTATTGGTATGCAGGATTGGTATGATAGGAAAAAGGGGCAATAAGAATTGCATTTTCACTTAGGGTCAGCAATTCATCAAGTTACCGAATTATACTTGCCAATTTATAATCAAGTCTTTCATGTGCCGAATGCAGGAGACACATTTGTGTGTGTGTTTGTATGTATGTATGTATGTGTGTGTGTGTGTGTATATATATATATATATATATATATATATATATATATATATATATATATATATATGTATGTATGTATAAAAGAAAAAGACAAAAATAGCCTTCACCTTGATCGTTGGCAGACTGCACAGACAACTTGATGCCACACTCTGGGCAGAACTTGTCTTTCTTCTTCAAACGATTACAGCCACAACTGAAACACTTCATCTTCACACTTTCCAGGGACAATAAAATAAAATAAATGCTGTAAGCTGTAATGAATAAACATTCAAAACCATATTATCAAGGCAAATGTGTAATAAAATAATCAAAGTGGACAGAATGATATCACCATGAGCTCGTCTAAATCAAAATGGCTGATATTTTGTTCAATTTCAGACATGGATCTACTTGGGCTTCCTGACAAGTTAATTCTTTCAAATGATCAGAAGAGCGAATGTATTCATCGTTATACGTGACGTCATCGCGGGCCCACCCAATTTTAATTTTACTTTTGGTTTTCAATGCACCAAAAGTACTTAAAAAAATCATAAATATCAGAATTATCCGCAACTTTCACGACTTGAAAAATATTTCAAACAGCTCTTCTTGACGAAAACAAACAAGTAATTTCTTAGCGCCATAGTGGTACATCGGTTCGAAGAAAAGAGCTCAGCGAAACCTCAGCGAAAATCCTTGCAGCTAATTTTTGAAATATCACAAGTAGAAAAAAAAAATATCCACGAATCCCGTTACAAGTTGAGCCACGCCAACTGCGGTGCTCCGGACAATTTAATCTACAAGGCGTACACTCGTTTGAGAAGCATCGTCGAGGAGCAATGCAGCGTAAAGCCAAACAGACATTACATGTAAGATTAAATTGAATTTTGTTGTAAATCTTACCCGGTTCGGGAGAAGACACGTCTTCTCCCCCCTTTGTCGCATTGGACAAAACTGAGGCGAGCAAGGCGAAAGGGCGGGTTGGCAAATGGACTTTCACTTTTCTTTCTTCGGAAATAGTGAGCCTATCGTGGGAGCTTGCGTGTTATAAAGAACGCTAGAGAAAACGCCGGACTGGATCGCACCTTGTAATTTCATTAAATAGATTGAATTATACGCGAAAGAAATGTCTTTCATAACAACAACATAGCGTTTTAAAGAATATAAAAAAACAGAACACATAAAACACTGACTAAACACTTCTCCTTTGAGGAGGTCGTGACCACAGCATGCATTACGTTATACATCACTTTCACTTTCAAGTAAGCAGTAAGCAGCAGCAACAAGCGCGCGCACACACACGCACGTATCCAGAATCCCGCAGTAAACATATTAAAGATGAGGATAAATAGGAAGGTATCGTTATTGTGTTATTGCGTGCTTCTCCTTTCGCTTGCATTCTATAGTTCAGTTATTTTACAGCAGGCGTTGAGTTCTTCCGAAATGGACTCATGTCCTCATTGTTTTCAGAGTTGTATTTTCTAACCGTGGAACCCTTATACGTACAAGACTCGTCGAAAAATGGGGGTGGGCAAATTTTGCAAAATCAAAGCATTTCCCAATTCGATAACGTTTCACCTTCTGGCCACTTGGGGGAGCTATTTGATGGTTCGCAATGCTCTTAATTGGTTTTGTCTACCATTGAAGGCCAGTTTTTGTAATTTATCATCTATATTATAGCTGCTTCTGTGTTTAGGGCGATACCGACCTTAGATAATAGGACAAATACCAAAAAGCGTAACTTTAATTTAACTTTGATGTGAGTCACGCGTGAAATCTACATTCCACATTTAGTGAAAACCTGCGCCCGAAAGGACGCCAAATGTCGCGTTCGAAATTTTTTTTGAATAGAAATCCTGTTTTTGTGTACTTGTGTGTGTCACCGGCCTCTGTGATGTGCAGGTTAGCAGATACCATTGTGCTAGCTGGAAGCTCGTGTAATTAATATTAACCTCCCCTTAAAATTTTAAGAAAAGAAAATACCCCGTAACATGTTCGGAAACCTACGGAGTCGTGACATTACCTTATTATGTTCTTTCAACCTGGAAAATGCTGAATAACCGCACCTCGTGTGACAGCAAACTCGGAGGCGGGGCAGGCTAAGGGTCGAACAGCACTCTGGGACTTGTAGTATTTCCTATGCGCGTGTTTGCTGGAGGGGGTTAAAAACCATTTAGACAAAAACCACACACACACAATTTTACGTCATTTGATAGCGATTATCGCGTATCTATAAGAACAAGGGGAAATGGTGAAAGGAGTTCACAATTGTTTGATAGCTCTAGGTTCAAAACACGGTGATGCCGGCGAAACTCTTGCTACTCCCCTGCGCGGTTCTCTCCGCTCTGGTGCTCTGCAGCCCCACCGAGGCGTGGTACAAGCAGGTGGCCGGCCCAAGTTATCACTCGGTGGGCAGGGCATCCGGCTTGCTGTCGGGTATCCGGCGGTCATCGTTCGTCCGGAGAGGAGCCGGCATGGACTCGTCACGAAGTTTGTTTCCTGAAACAGAAGCGCAGCGTTTTAGCCTGAAGACAAAGGTTAGTGTTTAGTGACTTTACCTACAAAGTTAAATTGTTTTGATGTAAATGTGCGTCACGTCCCGAGATCGAGTCTACTCATTTGTGTCCACTGTTATGTGTACTTGTATTATGTCTCACCAAGACAGCAAAGTTAATTGTATCCCAGCAACACGAGGGACATAATTGAAAAGGTCCGGATGTCCTTTACTAAGGACACTAGGACTTTGTAGGATCGCCTGGATGAGTCAAAACATATACTGTAGACCAAAAACCAATGTCGAGAAAAGTGGACACAAATGAATGCTGGGTGACACTATCAATTGTTTTTGGTGTGTGTGTGCGTGTGTGAGAGAGTGTGTGTGTGTGCGTGTGTGTGTGTGTGTGTAAAAAAAAAAAAACATGAATGGGGCTACATGTGTGGTTATTTGCCATGTAATTGGCAGACAACCAAGCCAGGGTGTACGACCATATTCTTTTATCGTGGCTGTACATAGACTGCATATTTTTAAGTTTGTGTGATTCATGTGATAAAAACACATTTCCATGACACCATGTCATAGACCG
This sequence comes from Hippichthys cyanospilos, assembly GCF_059441005.1. Taxonomy (NCBI): domain Eukaryota; kingdom Metazoa; phylum Chordata; class Actinopteri; order Syngnathiformes; family Syngnathidae; genus Hippichthys; species Hippichthys cyanospilos. The sequence goes on along the minus strand of NC_142384.1, from coordinate 6,131,811 downwards.
GAGACTCTCAAATGAAAATACAATTAAAATTTCGGCAAATAGCCAATTTAAAACGTTTGAGCCCTAACAGGACCTTTTTTTTCCAGAGCAAATTAATTGCAACATGAAGTGAAGCAAGATATTGCTTAAGTGTTCTATACTGGCTCCTTTGAAAAACATTCGTTTGTCTTTATTATTTTTTCATCTAAAAATGCTGAGCAATTTTTCAGGATCACCATTCAATTTGCAGAAAACAAAAATCACTGGAGGTTCTGTTTTGGAAAGAGTGAGAACCACCCTTTAATTTTCTAAAATGCATTTTCTCTTCTACAGGACACTTGTATAAGAGACATTGTGCCAAACCTGCTGAGTTGCAAAATCTTCCCCGGTGACAAGATGACATTTAAGTGCAAAGCGGACATCTTTGTCTCCCTGGACTTTGCTTACTGCGTGATGGACTAAACTGCAACATTTTTTTTATTTGCCTGTTTTAATAGCACGAATTAGTTTGCAATTTTCTGCTGCAGAAAGTATGTATTTCTGTTTAAAATGTATTTATGAAACCCTTTATGTGCTGTGCTAACCCCCTGCAGAAGTGTGATTAATCTGAAACTTACCCCAAATATGTAAAATAAAGTAAAACCTGTCATCCAGTCACCAAATCCTGGCATTTTATAGATGTTGATAGGCTATATCCAGTGATTTTCAATGTCTGGCTCTTATGTATGTAAAAATCATGTCAGAAATGTGTTTAAGTGAACTACATTTAGAGTTAGGGAAGTCTACCCAATAGTTTAATTCATAAAAGCAGCAAAAACTACCTGTTTTTTTTTTTTTCATATCTCTTGGTGGGTGACCATTTTGCTACTTGCTGTTGACTGAAAATGACATGACAGTTGCTAAAGTAATAACTAATCACAACTCACCTGTTTTCTGAGTTTACTCATGTGACAGTTACAAGGTGAGCTGTGATTGATCAATTCTAACCTTGAGCAACTTAGACGTGAAGCTGGGCCATAGAACATACAGGGTGTCCCCCAAAAAACGGATTTTTTAAAATTGTGTATTATTGCTAGACATGAGCAAGTTGCAACACCGTGACCTTGAACAAGAAAATACCTTTTTAATAACCGCGAATCAGTGGAACGGACAACATAAAATATTAACCATAACATAAAATGTTAACCATAAAAATGTTTGATAAAAATGGCGATAGTTTGGCAGCTGCGCAGAGGCAGTTCCGACGTTTTTACAACTTTGGATGTAGTGGTGCCGTTGCATCAAAACACGCAATAAAATGTCGGATTAATAACTTGGCAGTGACCGCATCGGCCCCAACGAAAAAAAAAAACCCAGAGGACGACCAAGAAGAGCTCGTACTCCACAGAACATTGACTTCGTACGCCAGCCTGTCTTGCGGAGCCCACGGCATTCATTTCCTAAGCAAGCAGTTATGGTTGGAATGGACCAGGAGAGCGTTAGCAGAAGTCTTACTTTAGATTTGAAATTTCATCCAAACTAGCAGCAGTGCAACAACTGAAAAAAAAAGGTTACCAGCTGAGAAAACAATTATGTCAACAAATAAGAATAAACAATGATGATGAATTTCTAAGTAAGTGTTGATTTGATTTGAAATGAGGCCTATCTCACAGGTTACGTGAATAAGCAAAATTACCATAACTGGGCAGACACAAATCCTAATGATGTTCATGAGCGCCCATTACACACTGGTGAAGTGACAGTATGGCGTGCTGTTTATTACATGAGATTTTTTTTCAAAATGAACGGGATCTTTGTCGCTGCAAATCATCACGTGGAAATATTAGAATCCGTCGCTACACCTGAATTGGACAATTTTCCTCGTTCAAGAAATCTGGTTTCAGAGGGATATAGCGACGTCACACACTGCACGGTAATCAACGGAGGCTGTATGAGAATTGTTGAGTAACCACGTGATCTCAAGATTTGGTGATCACAAGATTTATCCGTTTTTTTTTCCAGTGGGGCTATCTCAGGAGTAAAAGCTCGACCAAGGACTCTGGATGGGTTAAACGGAGAGTTCAGGATGGAATTCACAGTATCCCAGCTGAGATGTTGCAGCGATCAATGAGAAATCTCTACAGCAGATTTCAAAAATGCATTCACACAAAAAGACACTATCTACGGGTCGTCATTTAAAAAAGTTTGTCGTTTAAACGGCCCGTTTTAAGGTTTGAATTACTATAAATAAATGTTCTCTTCCATCACTCTTGGTTTAATAATATTACTAAAAAGTCCCCATTTTTTGGGGGTCACCCTGTATTAGCGTAAAGAAATTTTGGAATTCCCCTTTAAGGACCACCAAACAATTGTCAGTAAAACTATTTTAACTTTCAGGTGCAATATAGGTCAACTGAAGACATGTATTACATCATGAAACTAAAATTCCTGTGAAGAAACAGGGATAGGATTTCTTCAATTCTCTTAATCCAGATAAAAATTCAAACCCAGTGACGTGTTGTTCGACCTTTGAGCCAATTGTTGAATTTTCAGCGTTGGAATAGGCTAAACGCCCCAACATTATAAATATTTTATTTAAAACGGTTTAAAACAAGCACAGCCAAACTAAACAAGATTTAAAATATGTCATCAATTAGAGGAGCTGAGCGCTTGCCAGGTTCTGCTTCATAATCTCCATCGCAACCTGGAAGATCTTCTGGACGTTGGCGGTGTCTGTGGCCGTGGTCTGGTGGCAGAAGACGAGCCGATCGTCCCCGCCCCATGTCGAGAACATGGCGGTGATGTGTTGAGCTGCGGCGTCCACGTCTGAATCTGCTCCTGGAGGGTCACCAAGATGCAGTGAAACCAGACAAAGAAAAAGATTTTTTTTCTCCTTTGAGGAGGTCGTGACCACAGCATGCGTGACGTTATACATCACTTTCAAGTACGAAACAGAAATGTGACTGCACGCCACCGTATGGACAAACCTATGAATTCTTCCTGTAATCATATTGTTACTACAGTACAATGATTGATTAAAAATCGGACATATGTACACGTAGACCATCTCTTCAAGCATACTGTACCTTGAAAAGAGGAAATGTAGGATCTGAGGTGTCTTCCAGAGTGGAGTATTTTCTCTTTGAAAAGGTCAGCTTTGTTCAGGAAGAGAATCTTTAAAATGATTCATGGAAAGGTTTAAACACAATTTACGCACTGTTAACATACAGACTCACTAACTCAGCCTCGGGAATACAAATCCGCTCTCTAGTTTGTTCACAGTGCTCGGGCAGCTACTGTATGACTTTCACCCATTTACATTCTGTAGCAGCGGGTTTCAGCAACATTACAATAATAAAAGAAACATAGCAGAAAAATGTTTTAATACATTTTCCAGAAATGCATTCAATGGGCGTAACGTTTGGTTTAAAAAAAAAAAAAAAAGACATTGCTTTTTGGGATGGAAAAAAAAAACGTAAACTAAAGCGAGAAATAGACAAGCAAAATTAAAGATTGTCGAGTATCAAAACCCGGTATCGGGCCAATGCCAGGTACGGGTATCAATTCCAAGGCCAGGTACCCGTATGCCTGGCCTCATTTTAAGGTATTTGTACTTGTGACTGCAGCAGATAACAGTATCTGCCGACCTCGTGGCCAGCTCACATTGAGGATGTAGAAATTAAAGTAAAAGAAAATTGACATTGAGTGCAATTTCAAGGAAAAAGAGGTCTTTAAATTTCTCATTTTTATGTTTATTTTATTTAATAATTTCATTGACTTATGCCTATATAATTTACACTTTCTATATCGGTACTAGTATCGATCTGAAAAAAGTGGTATTGAACATCGCTGTATAAAATTCCTTCTGCACTGCAAGTATGAGCACAACAGTTCAATAAATATCTGGACAATTTAAAATATAATGCCATTTGACTATTTGCATCTAGAAACTATTATCCTACTTCATCAAAAGAACAAAATCAAGGAGGGGGGTGTTTCTCTCACTCGAGAAGGATGTGCAGAATCACTTCCCTCAAATAACAATTGCGGCAAAGAGAATGACTCAAATTGTCCAGACTATTTTGTTACACTAGTAACACAACGCATCAGGCAGCACGTCACAGCGATGAGAAGCTGACGAGCAACTCTTAAAGTAGTGCATGAAGAGTAAACCTACCACTGAAGTGAGCTTGAAGATGGAGTTGGTGCAAATGGATGCAAAAATGTCACGACTCTTCTGCAGCCGATTCTACAGTATCCAGGCAAGTAGGACAGGGTGGAAAAGAAGTTTGGTCAATTAGCGGCGCCCAACATTGATCTCGTACAATAACATACCACTTTTGGGTCTTCGGGGAGCGTCAAATCGTAAGTGCTCAGGGCCACGACGAAAAGCAAGGCCTGGATGCCGTCAAAACAACGGAGCCATTTCTTTCGCTCGATGCTTTGGCCTCCGACCTCGTATAACCTGTCAACGGGCAAACGTGATTGGAACAATTTGGTTGAGGAGGAAAATTATTTTGAAACTTGTCCAAGTTTGTCCAACTTGTCCTTAGTAGAGAAAGTCAATCCCAAAAAAGAAAAGAGGTGAGTTGTGTTGTGAGTGTGATGTCATTTTTAGTTGACAAGCAAGTGGCAAAATGGTTGCCTGTTGAGATGGGTTAGAACAGGTGGATTTTGCAGCCCTCATATTCCACAAAAGAGGTATTAATCAGAATGCTGTGTTTTGTCTACTGGGGGTGAGTAGGACATATCAGTGAAAAGAAAACTTTTCCTTTTTGGTAGGAAAAAAATACTAGAGGGACTTTTTTCCCCATTAAAAAAATGTCAATATGTTTTTTCCCCACAAACAGAAGCAATGGTGAAGAATTAAAAAAAAAAATTCAAAGATACGGAAAAATGAAATTGAAAAAAATATCTGCAGGTGCTTAACAGCAAATATGCAGTGAATTAAGTTGTAATCTCACCAATTAACATGAAATGGCAGATCTTACTGTCCCCATACTACAACGCGAGTATGTTTATTTTATCCGAATTGGAATCATATGCAGGACGACAATATCACCTCACTACTATTAATGTTTTGAATAGGTTGATATTTGCAAAGTGAGAAAGAAAAAAGTGAGTTGTTGCACTTCATGACGGCTTCTCAGTAAGCAGTTTTGTGCATTTCTGGGTGGTACGTTAGTGCAAACTATGTGAAGGTGATTATTTTGTTGTCTGCTTCAAACCGTGGGTTTCTCCTGTTTGATTTTCACCGACTTGACAAATGGCATAAACCACTCACTTTGACACGTCTGCGTAATCAATAGCAAAGTAGGGCCAAAAGGACAACCATTGCAAAATATAATATGGCATTTAGAGGCATCAAAGGCCTTGGTGACACGGGTAACGATTTTCCATTGGGGTCGACGTGCCTCCTGGAAATTGCACTGGCGCGTTTATCGGCCAGGGTCGAGCGACGGTTCCAACAAGCGCCAGAAACAATGATGTGTCTGGACGATGATAAGGAACGGTTTTAAGAGGTCAGTCAGTGAAAAGAACGGCGTGGTCATCATTTTCAATACCCCATAGAGAACATAGGGAGGAAGTGAGAATGAAAGAAATACAATATGTATTAAAGTGAAGAACAAACAACGATGATTAGTTCAGTTTATCTGGGTGTTAGTAGAAGTGGTCTTCGCCTTAGGTAGGTTATATAAGCGCAAAGATATACAGTGGACCCCCGGTTTACGAAACCCCTTGTTTTACGTAGTTTTCATCTTACGGCGTGGACCGCGGCATTTTTTTGTCCCCCTCTTACGCACAAACCTTTCATCTTACGAACCATCCAACATGCCGGTCAGTGTGTCCGCACTATTTTTTTCGCTTTGCTGCATAAACAAAAACAACTTTTCTCGCATGTCACGGAAATGCCGAAATGCTATTGGTCGATTAAGGTCACAGTCACGGTCTCAGTCACGAAGATGCCGATATGCTATTGATCAATTAAGGTCACAGTCACGGTCTCAGTCACGGAGATGCGGACATGCTATTGGCCGGCGTCACGTCAATCACAGAAATGCCGATATGCTATTGGCCGGACGCCCTCATCAAGCTTGATGGCACGAGCTGGTCGGTGTGTTGTGAAGACTTTGCAAACTTTATCTGTTAGACGTGGCTTCTAAAATTGCAAGTGGCGGTAAAGGAAGAAGTAAGAGGATGATGACAATAGAAACCAAGCAGGAGATAGAAAACAAACGTATCAGTACTAATGTGTTCAATAAAGAAATTGCCAGTGTTTGTAGATCATGTTCAAACAAACCGAGTGCTTTACATTCCAGGGGTCTTACCGGAAAATAATGTCATCAATTTGGAACTGCGTCTCGATGATCCCGCAGGTCCTCACTCTCACTCGGAGAACATCTCGCTCGGTGGGGGTGTAATTGGGGGCGATGATTCGACTCATGTTCTCAAAGAAACTTAAGACGGGAAGCAACACATTTTGTTAGATTTCCCGTGAGCGGTTTTACGGTCGTTGCCAGGGTCCTTTAAATGGGGATCTAGTGAAAAAAAATCTTTACAATATGTTCTAATTGTTATGTGACAGGTGGCCGCAGTCTTAGTGGAATATTCTTTAAAAAAACAATAAAATGGAGGATAAAATAAATATAGAAAAGGGCTTTTCTTAGAAACAATCTTTGACCTGGGCTAGTGGAGTCGAGTTTTTCCGACAAGAGTCAGAGTTTGAGACATGACGCTAATCTTGACGTCTGATTTTGACAGCCCTCCAAAAAAACGGTATATATTTTTAACTGAAACTCGGTCTGTCGTTTGGAGGGGGTAGAAAATATGGAGAAAGTATGAAGTCAAGGAAATGTGTGTATCTGCTCAAGGTGTCAATTTATGGAACAACTATGAAATACAACTGAAAAGATGCGAATGAATGGCTGTTTTCAAAAAGTTTTAAAAAATATACGATTAAAAATATAAAATATGTCTAAATTGAATAAGAACTTGTATAAAGGTTTGGGTAAATTTGTGACATGTAAATTTTTTATACACAGTATATATGATTTTATATATTTATGAATGCATTTACGAATTACGTGCAATATTCACTCAAATCTATCAAACAAAGGGAGACAAAAGAAAATGCTATTGAAGTATTTCGATTTTGAATTTCTATTGAACTACCGGTAACAGTATTCTGTTGGTGTTGAAAATATCCATCCATTAATTTTCTATGAATATGTTGGAACTAAACATGCAGGCATGTTCAGCCTGTGAAAGAGAGGATTTTGCTGTTGGTAGACTATTACAAAAAATAAATAAAAATATACTTTCATATACCTTATTTTTGCATAAATGTCTGATGTTATGACCTGTGGCTTATAGTCCACTGTGGTTTATCTGTGACAAAAATCAAATATTCGCTCAATTTTTTGCTGCTGCGGCTTATCGTCTGGAAAATTATTTTATTATTTTATCAATATTCATTATAGTGTGTAATTATTCATCCAAGAATGCAATTTGCCCCCCACAAAACGTGCTTCAAAAGTCTTTCTTAGACCCCATAATTTATATGAATACACAGTTATTCAAAATTTATTTAATTTTATTTAAAATTCTATTTCATGAAACTCTCAATGTAAACCATCACTTAGGTGCTTTTTTTTCCCCTTCTTGGTCACCCAAAAATTTGCTGGCTAACAACCAATTGTCGCTCAGTTTATAAACATCACGAGACAAAACTCAGAAAACGGGTGAACCGTGATTGGGCGTTATCTGCTCACCTGATGTCATGAGCTGGATAAAAAGGTGTGACTTTTTCACCATAGTAAAAATTTCACAAGAGCAATATTAATCAGAATGGCGCTTTTGGATGAGTTACTCAGATGGTGGGATGCCAGTTAGGGTTAACATCCCATCTTACACTTTGAGGTACACGCTCAGCTCTTGCCCAAGTGTGTCAAGGCAATCAGAGCCAAAAATTCCCATAAGGGAAAAAAAAAATATATATATATATCAATGTATAGCTCGCTGCATAGAGCAGTGTCTTTTTTTTCCTTTTAAACCTATATCATTGTACTCACTAGAGAGCAGAGTCATTAAGGTCGAACTCGTAACCTCTGGCCGTAGCCGCTCGCACCCCCTGGTCGGCCCACAGCGCGCAGAAAGCATGAGCCACAAAGGGAAGCAGCTCCTGATCGTCCCCCAAACACTGCCTGCACGACAGGATGGCCCGGGCGTGAGTCTAAAACGGAAACAAGCAACACAAGAGTTTTTAAGAGTATGATACCACCATAAGAATCAAGAAAGTCTTTTTAAAAGGGATAGTCCACATGTTGAGCAATTTTCAGCGTTAAAAAGTAATTTTGTCTATGATTAAATCGATAACTTTTTTCACGTACAATTAATACTTTTAAAAAACACATTGCCACTTGCTGTCAGATGAAAATGAGATCACATGTGCTTAGCTTGAATGTCACATGACCAACAAGTGATTCCTGATTGGTTGTTCACCCAAGACCTGAACACAATTTGATGTCATCTTCAGCGGACAGCTAGAGGAACGTTTGTTTTTGAAGGTATTAATTTTACATTGAAAATAATTCAGATATCAGATTAATTAAACGAAATAATGTTACACCGCTAAATAAGGTTGAAGAAGTGGACTCTCCCTTATAGTGTTGCTTTAAAAAACAACAACAACAACAACACACCTTGTTCTTCCTGTTGGCCAGGTTAATCCTCAGCATCCCCATTCCTTGGAGGACAAACTTCATGGAAGTGAGAAGATTGTCCATGACCGCAGGCTTCCACAGGAGAGAAAGAGGTCATTGTTATGCTTTTGATTCTATTTATCCAGCCCATTTCATATCAAATCAGACATGAATTGTAGCCCCTTGTCTACAATGAATTCGACATCGCTGGCCTAATAAGATGACGAGGACTGCACCTTGAAGCTGATGAGCTCCTGTTTGGAGAAGCCATTGCTGTAAATAATCTTGATCTGCTTGATCAGCGTGCTCTTGCCACTCTCAGCTGCTCCTGAAGCATAAGAAAGTTCACAGAATCATTGCCAAATTTGAAAATTTTCCATAAACACCACACCTTCAAACTTACCAAGCATGAGGATTTTGACCACGTTAATTTCATTGAGGGCCTGCTCGGAGAGGTTTTGCTCTATTTTGAAGCTCCGCAGTTTGGCCTTTTTGCCTTCCTCTGTAACATCTGGACGAAGGCACATTTCCATGCACATCTGTGGAGCCATTTTTGTTTTAAGCATAAAAAATGTGCTGTCAAGTAAGAAACCTAATTGAAGTCACTTTAAGTAGAAAAACCACTGGATAGCAAACATTTTTTTCAGTCACTAAATTATGAATATATTTTCAATCATGTAGTTAATGGCTAATTGGCGTTATTATGAATGAGTTCATGTCTATTTGAAGTTACGTCAAATCAATTAAATTCAAAGTAAATAAAGCAACACATATACTAAATAACGTGTTACACCTGAAAATGTCGTTTAATAATTTATTAAATGTTATTTGAAGGTATGATTTTTGCCTACTTGGAGTTAATAAGAATAACAGTTTACTTGTAGATATTTCATTTTAAAGTTTAGTGTCATTCTTGAATTTTGGCAGCGTTCTTGGGAGCCATTTGGTTGCTCCGAATAAATTTGACTTTGTGATCAGTTGATTGATGCGCGCATTATGCTTGGTCGTGTGTTTTTCTGCCTTGGTCCACGAAGTTCTTTTGGATTTGCAGACTCAGTTCAAAACATTTCGTTAAAAATTCACACCAACATACCTGCAAAGAAACTGGGAGTGTGTTGATACAGCAAAACATGACTTTAAATGTCTCGGGATTACCGTCGTTTCGTTCCACCTCGAATTTACGATTTAAGAACCACAAAGCAGATTGAAGACACAAGTTCGATTTTTGGCTCGTATCAATGACGTCAGCCCATTTAAGTTTAAACGGAAGCCGGTGCGCGGGACCGCAACTGCCGTAAAGCCGATTGACAAATTGCAAACCCATGCATTTTCTAATGCCGCTAAAATGACCATTTTTATATGCCGCTAAAATGACCATTTTCATAAATTGTTTTATTTAACAATTCATGCAAATCTAAGCAGTTTGAAATGGTAATACTGTAGTGTAATTCCTCTTACTTCCTCTTACTATTGCCGTGCCTAAATCTCCTACATAACAAAAATTCCTCCTTGCATATCATGTGAAAAAATACTGTCTTTTATTTCCATTATAAAAAAGGAAGCTTAACCTGTGTATGTTCGTGTGTGTGTGTGTGTGTGTGTTTGGGGGGGCAACAGTAAATGTACTGCAGTCCAACTTGCACAGTATTTATATGCGAGATTGTGGCCTATACAGTACATCCCAAATTGACATACAGCGCAGGCATTTCATTATTATAAGGGTAAAACACATATGAACCTTTATTGAAATATATACTGTATATGTACATGCATCACCCGACCACAATATTATGAACACTCGATTAAACAATACTGCACTTTCTTTAAAATACAATTGGGAGAGATTAAATGGCCAATGTTATGCAATGTATGTTATTGCAATATCAGAATTTTGTGGCTGATCACTCTCATTATTACATACATTAAGCATCAAGAGGTCAAAGAGGTCAGAGTTAAAAAATATGAGCAAAAATATCATGTTCATAAGTAATCAAATATAATGTTACCCTCACTCAAAGTAATGACGTTCCTTGGTCAAATGTCTTCATTTAATTTCAAATGAACTATTTCAAGCACAAGTTTCCACTCAATTGTCACTTGTTGTGAAATATGAGAGGGGAAAATGGACCACATAAAAACTTTACACTTGCAAGTCCAAATAAAATGAATATTTTCCAGCTAGAAAATATAAGACATTTATTTTTGATTGTCTGTAAGTGAGCTACAGACAAGATGAACCTAAAGGTGGCATGCCCGTTTTCAACACGGCCGCCATGTTGTGCTAGGATTCATGACTTTGGGTTCATTGAGTGTCCACCAGTGGTACCGGCACCGCATCATTGGTCTGCTACTTTGTGTTGCTGCATGGCCTGAATCATGGCGATCTCCGTCGCCTCTTTCTTCTGGTTCCTGTCTTGGAAAACCAACCTGAATGGAAACATTTTAAAAAGTTCCATTTTCATGGTAATGTGAATGTGTGAAAGGTGTTTGGTAGATGACCTGTTTTTGGTTATCCTCTGCACGATGGCGTCTGTGGTGAGGCTGTTCCCACTGTCGACGGTGCGTAGGATTCCTTGCTTTCTGGGCACCTGGAAATGAAAGTTAGTGAAAAAGAAGTAGCGTGAAAGACAACTATCAAGTCCTTCCAAGAAAAAAAAGTGTGTATATATATATATATATATATATATATATATATATATATATATATATATATATATATATATATATATATATATATATATATATATATATATATATATACACTCACACACACACACACACACACACATACTTACACACACACACATCCGACGAAATGGGGGCAAAAAGGGACAGATGTAGTATTTCATAATAGACTGTTAATTCTAAATGATACTTACAGCATATGGGTCAGATCCATCCTTACTAGGATAGATTTTCATCTTTCCGTGATATACGAGGTCCACCTACGAAAGACGTGCTTATAGATTTTCAGGTGTGGTAGACATCATGGAATGTGGACCCCACTCGACACATCTCACCTTCAAATGATCCAGTAGATCTTTGGTGACTGTAAACGGTGCGCCGATCACCACTTCGGAGACGTACTGCGACCAAAACGAGAGCAAATTTAAAAAACATGAAGTCGGAAATGAATTGTGAAAGGGCGGCGTAAGAATGGGAAGATACCCGGCAAGCTAGGACGCTTAGAGTCCTCTCGTGGACGTTCATGATGGGGTAGTTCTTCCCTTTGTAACGGTTCACTTCCTTGATTAAAAAAATTGCATGAATAAATCTTTATGTTAACATCTATACGCTAGAAAATGTGGGGAGAAATTTTGTTAGAGCAGCACTTAATAACTGAATTTTGTTGATTATGGCGGCATCATATGGACAAAAGTGGTAGTGTTTTGAGAGCGACTAAATTTCCCATTAGGACCAGCGTATAAAACCTGAATGAATTTTTGTCATGCTTTACATTACTGTTTCCAAAGCCTATGTGAAGGACGATTTCGTGATGAGGAATAGAATTGTGTCTCATTGTGTCTCCTCAGACAAAACTTTTTCTAAGCTATTTCTTCAGTGCTTTTACATTTTAACCATGACAGGAGTAATCGTACCTAGTTTCGATCACCATCTTTGTAACAAACAAGGAAAAGGGAAGTGGCGTATGCCATACAGCAGCCGCCATGTTTGTAGTTTTTTTTGTGGCAAGATTCCTGCCACCCTCCTTGAAATTGCTTGGTGCCAGCAAAACCGATACAGGTCACAGCGCAAGACATGATAAACGTACCCAACCAGTTTTAAGTCTATTTTTCATCAGAGGAGACATGAAAATAATTAGTGAAGGTTAAAAAGTTCATTAGCGTTGCTTTGAGAACCAAAACGACTTTACATCCTTCCATGCAGTCAGGTATGATTTCTAATGAGAGCTGCAAAAATGCTAACAGTTCATATGTTAATACACAGCAAGCTAGCAAACCCGGCGCAAAAGGCGCTGAGGAATTTTGATAAGGATGTGACCGTTTGTGCGATGGCCCATAATAAACCCTCACTTGGTCAAAGTGCAGCCCCACGATGATGTAGGGCTTTTCCGCCAACTTATGCACTGCCTGCAGGAAGTCCACGTGGCCAATGTCTGACAGATGTCAAGGAGACCCTTGAAACACTCTGACACCCTAAAAAAAAAAAACACCCTCCCTCCCAACCATAGAAAAAGATACGGAAGAGGTCGAAGGCCCCGGCCACGTAGATAATTGTGTCACCGGTCTGCGGCTCCTGGCCCGAAGCAAACTGGATGATCTTCTGGGAAGTCTGAAGGAACTGGGACACCCCGGTCCAGGGACTGTGGCTCTTCTGACCATTGGAGTCACGTAATACAAGCAAAAAGACATACATGCAGTAGGCATAAGGCACGACTTCAACGTTATTTTTGTGAGGGTTATGCGCAATGCTCTGTGCAAACACTCTAAAACGGATGCAGACTATATCGAATTAGAGGTATATATAATCATTTTAAGCCATGTACATGACATATTACTTTTTCTTTTAATTATGTAAACCCAGTGGTGGCCAATCAGGGCAAGCAAGGTCTTCTGTGCTAGCCTAAAATGACCTGATCTTATCATAACTATAATAAATTATAATAATTATAATAACTATGATAAAAGTCAACGTCATTTTACATGTATTTTCACTAATATATATATATATACATCTCTCTCTCTCTCTATATATATATATATATATATATATATATATATATATATATATATATATATATATATATATATATATATATATATATATATATATATATATATATATATATATATAGCTATATAGATATATAAAATTATTCTCCATATTCTGTTCCTTTTGCGTCATTTTATATCAATTTTTTTATGTTGTATTCGTCGAGTTTGACACCCCTGCCTCACAGCATTGGTTTATATTTTTTTCAGCATTTTCAGATTCTGAATTTAAAGTCAGGATTTTGACTTTGGAGTGAGAATTCTTACTTTAGTCAAAATGTAGATTTCAGAGAATAAATTACCTTGAAGTCAACGTTCAGACTTTAGTCCGGATTATGACTCAATTTACTGACTCTTAGGTAAGAATTCTGACAATGAAGAATTCTGAGAATAAAGTGAGAATTATCCCTTTTCTCAGATTTTTCACTTTACTCTCAGTATTCAGAATATGATTCCAAAGTGAGAATTCTGACTTAAATGTAAAAACTCTGACTTAAACATCAGAATTCTGAATTTAAATTGAATTTCCGACATTGATTTAAATTAAAAAGTCAAAATGCTGACTTTAAAATCAGAATAGCAAGATCAAACAATGTTCCAAGCAGTAAGAAATCTCCGAAAGAAGGCCTTAGTAATGAACGTCTTCTTGCTAACGCCGTGATCGCGATTTGATACTAACCTTTCCAAAGTTGCCCGTGTGCTGTTGGTAGTCAGAAGCATCCTGCCAGAGGTAAGATGACACGGTTAAATTCGAACTGTGACTCCAATGGAATCGTTAAGAAAAAGGACTGACTATGTTGCTATGATGTGCTTTGGTCATGAGCAGCATCCTGCCAACCAGGTCGGTGGTTGAGACTCCCTGGGTTCTCTTGCATTCTCTGCAGGAAATGGAAATCATCCATCTTTACTACTGTTGTGAAAGGTGGACTACATCATTGCCTCGAGGAGTGAAATGATAGGGGATAACATAGAATAAAATGACCAAGAATGACACAAATAAGCTGAAATGGTGAAACTGTATATATGCAAGTTTAAAACTGTTTTTGGGATTTTTCATGGGTTTTGTGAAAATTTAAAAGTAAGCAAAAAAAAAGGTATTGCTTTAATCATCCGAACATGTTGAAGTTGAAAGAGTTTGAATGGGCCAAGTAATGTTGAGGGAAAGGTGAATACAGCCCTTTATTATAATTTTGGGGTGGTGAAAAATATTGGAATTTTCTGCATGATGTACAACATTTTTCCATGTTGAAAATTTTTCTCAAGGTGAATTAAATGAGGAGACTTTGGGAATGAATAGGGAATTTGAGGGGGTGTGAAACTCAATTTTGGGAAAACTGTGAACATTTGGAATTAATGTTGTCATGGTGAATTCACTGAGCAGAAAAATTTCAAATGGGAGCCATCTGTTATTTTGAATGTGCCATTGGGAATAAACCTTGAGAAAAATTCTGCCTCGTTGGGAACAAATGGGGAATTTTTGGGTGAAAACGGAAAACATTTGGAAAACAATAAATACAAGCAGACTTTTTGAACATTTTTGTTGGCGGTGGAATGGTGAAAATTTGTTGGAAATTGTGGAAGGTACTAGTAACACATCATAAAATTGCAGGGAATAAACTATAAAAAAAGTGCACAGTTGAATAACATAAGTGCAGGACAAAAATTATGAAGCTAGTGGAGTTGTACCTATAGCGTCCCAACTTTTTGACTTCCTCGTATGTGTCAATGCCGTCGACCGTCAGCGTTAAGTCGTCTGCAAAAACAAACGGCAAATGACGTTTCAGAAGCTTTTTGTTTTAAGATGCCAAATGAGACAGCCACGTACCGCCATGCACACAGAAGTCGCAGCTGTACTTATCGAGGGTTTCCAGGGTGGTGACATAAGGCGCTCCCTCCACCACTTCATCCACCCATTTGATGGAACGCACCATCTTGTAGCGCTCTTCCTGAGTGAAAACCGGCGGGCCCTTGTGCTTTGAGATCTCACCTGTGGAAATAGACCCATGAAAAATAAATTGGCATAAATGCATGTCTATAGAAATGCGCTTTCACTTCCAGGCTATATTTGATGTCTTTGAAAAAAATAAATACAAATTCTGATACCTTTGAACAGTGAGACGCTTTGTAGCTTGTGCTATAAAATGTGGCTACAAAAATGTCAGAAAATGGTGTACGGGTACCCCTGGGAATACTTAAAGGAACTCCAGGCCGTACATGACTTTTTAAAAAAAAAAACAAGAAACGTACAAAAATCCTTTAAAATGCGGGATTGGTTGTTCGTCTCTGTGTGCCCTGCAATACTAGTTCAGGGTGTCCCCTGCCTACTGCCCGACGACAGCTGAGATAGCTGAGACCCATGTGAGGGTAAGTGACTCTAGAATATATATATATATATATATATATATATATATATATATATATATATATATATATATATATATATATATATATATATATATATATATATATATATATATATAAACACACACACACACATATACACAGTATATTTATGAAATGTGAATTCGCCGTATGGGAGTCCAAACCTATGTTCATTGGCCAATGCGTGTAAAACCCCAGGTAAAAACTTCAAAATTGTATATAAATATGAAAACAAAAAATTGGTATCAAAATAATATAGTAAGTGCTACTTAAATTCTGACTTAGAAGTGAGAACTCTGGGAATGGAGTTCTATACCATTCATCAAGTTTGGGAGGACATTAGGTTGTATTTTAACATGTACAAACAAGCTAAAGACCATATTTTTGGGGTAAAGGTCTATCCCCCAAAGCTAAACAACAACAGCTGGATATATTATCAAATTACAAAATGAATATTAAGACAAAAGGTGAGTCTTACTGTCTGTGTGCACGCCCACTATGAGGTAATCTCCCATGGCTTTGGCCTGCCGCAGCTGATTTGAATGGCCATAGTGGACCATGTCATAGCTGAAAGACAACACGAAAGAACAGAAAAAATGAGACCTGTTCAAATGCCTGTTTTTTTTGTGGCAAAACGATGACATTATTTTTAATACCCCTCCATGAAAGATATTCTCTCCCAAATGACATTTGAACAGGGGTGTGCAGACTTTTTATATAAACACTCTCTCTCTCTCTCTCTCTCTCTCTCTATATATATATATATATATATATATATATATATATACATATACATATATATACATATACATATATATACATATATATATATATATATAT
Source organism: Hippichthys cyanospilos (assembly GCF_059441005.1). Taxonomy (NCBI): domain Eukaryota; kingdom Metazoa; phylum Chordata; class Actinopteri; order Syngnathiformes; family Syngnathidae; genus Hippichthys; species Hippichthys cyanospilos. The sequence goes on along the minus strand of NC_142384.1, from coordinate 6,115,196 downwards.
ATATATATATATATATATATATATATATATATATATATATATATATATATATATATATATATATATATATATATATAAAAAGAATGTATGTATGTATGTATGTACAGTATGTATACACACAGCCCCTGTAACAAAAACTGACATACACTCCATGGTGGAGGTAATGGTAATACATTGTCATTGTTTGGATTTGATGACATGACTTTCTATCCCTCTCAGCAGATAACAGCATGGAGGTGGACTTTACCCATCCTTGATGATCTCCGCCAACTTGGCTGAGCAATAAGAGTGAGGGAAGTGGGACGCGAGGCGGGCATATGGGGGGAGGGGTGGGGGGTTATCCACAATACATTGTGTGATTGTGCTAAGCTCTCCTTGGAATGCGCCAGAGATTCCGACAGAACGCGACTCAAGTGATGGCATGTGGGCCGAGACCTTGTGTTGACGTCGGCACTCTTTGTCGCTCTCGGGCCTGCTGGTTATAAGAGTTCAGGCATCCCAAACATTCGGAAACATTCCAGGGGGCCAAAGCTGCCTGCGCATAACGGGAATTCTACGGGGAGAAAAGCGAGTAAGCCAGCATCCAGAATTGAAAACCATCCTTTTTGCTGCACCATCACAGTAGGAAAAGCGTGATGATAGCCACAGTTATGGATGGAGATGGATGTGAATTTTGCAGCTTAATTCGTATTTGAATTAGTTGAAATGCAACTATAATCAGAATATCATGTTTAGATTTGTTGGGCTGCATTGAACATTATTGCAAATCATTGATGGGCCGTCAGGGCCAGAAAGGCTTTCTCTGCTGGCCTAATACAGCCTGACATTATCATAATTATGATACGAGTAAACTATATTAACTATAATAAAAGTCAATTTCATTTTAAATGCATTTTTACTAAATATATATATATATATATATATATATATATATATATATATATATATATATATATATATATATATATATATATATATATATATATATATATAAAATAATTCTCCATATTGTTCTTTTCGTATCATATTATATTCATATGGTTACATTGTGCACAATGCTGCAGTTTTAGTGTAGAGTTTTTAGCCAATTAAAATTTAGCTAACGTGTGTCGCCAGGCAGACTTCATGTCCGCCCGAGCCTGGTTGCGCTGGGCATTCGCTTGAACAGTATGAAGGCTTCTGTGCAGTGTGCAATGACATATTGTGTACGGGCCCATATTTTGTTAGACAGCTGCAATAGCCAATCAACCAATAAAAACACCTTCAAAAAACCTCAAGGAGAACACTCACTGCAGGAAGGCGGTGCTATATTGATTCACCATGTTTTTACAGTGGAAGTAGTTAAATAAAGATATATATATATATGCATATATATATATATATATATATATATATATATATATATATATATATATATATATATATATATATATATATATATATATTTATATATAAAAAGAAAAAAGGCGTTACTCAACCAGCTAACGTTAGCATTAGCATACATCGAAGCTGACGCACAGACGTTTTCTTTTTTTTTTTTTAACCTACACTGTCTGAAGAAGCGCAAAAGAGAAATTGGACCCACGCGACTTTCTGCATTGGCGTCCATGTCAATGCAAAATAATTTATTATTGGAAATGGAACGCAAAGACAAACCCTACAAGCAAGTCATGAAAGTTTTTCTGAGGCAAAAAAGGATGAATGGATTTTGGACTGAAATAACTTGGAGACAGGCGTTTTGGGTGAGTAAATATGTTTTTGTCATTTGATGTCATTCATATTCAGTTGTCATGTTTGCTTGGGTTTGGTTATTGCGAGTTTGTGGGGTTGGATTATGTTTCTGTTCCACTCTTGTGCGTCTTCCTTTATTGTCTGCGTTTTCGTTTGATTTGCTCCACCTGTCAGGTGATACTTTGTCCAGTTTTGCTCCTGGTTCGGTCCTTCCTCATTTCCTTGTTAAAACCTCCTTTTTTGAGCCACAATATTTTTCAGTTTTCCTGCATTTTTTGGGTCTCCTTCCTTCCTCTTCCCAACTCAACTCATCATGCCCAGACGTGACACTTATATTAAATTGCCATTTGTAATTTAGCGTACAATCTTGTTAAAGCTTGCTTGCTCTTGGTGGACTTCAAAAAAATTCGTGGACAAATAATTTGGAATCATTATTACTTATTCTAAGTCTTGGGACGTAGAATAATAATTGCTTAATGCGGGTTTATATATGTATAAATGCTCTGAAAAATAGCGTGCATAACCCTGTAATGCGTATGAGGGGTCCTGAGGGAACTTCATTTAAATTTCATTTAAAGCATAGGTGTCAAACACCAGTCCTCAAGAAGCATTATCCTGCATGTTTTCAATGCTTCTTTCTCCACCATACCTGATTGAAATGCGTAGGATCATTTTCGAGCTCTTACAGAATTTGCTGATCGGCTAAAAGTTGGAACTTAGCACTCCTAAATCACATTCCTTATTTTACAAGTATCTTCCCGAGTTGTGTTCCCTCTCGTTTTTTGTTTTTTTGTTTCTCCTTTGTAACCCAGGCATTTTCCCATGACCTTTCCTCATAATTTGCTACTTTGGCCTAAGTCGCCCTCCTTCTGACTCTGTCCCCTCTCAGTTTATTTTGTTATTCTGTATATTGAACTATAGATGCTTTTGTCTTGCCTTTATTTGTACTTTGGACTTTCTGTTGTACTCTACTTGCCTCAGAATTTTCCACCATGCTTGGTAGGTCCTGAGGTTAATTCACCACATATACAGTATATGCATTTTTCCTTTTCTTCCTATTTATTAATTTTTTATGGTTTAATGTTTTTTTCTGTATTTTTCATTTACAGCATGTTTTAAGTGCTGTATCATTTATAATATGTTTTGTTTTCATTATACTGTATATGTTTGTTTCATTCAGTTGTTTCATTAATTAGTATGTTTTCCTTATTTATACATTTTAAAGCAATTCAAACTCATGCCACATATTTATCAGACAGAATTAATATTTTCTCTGATTTCACTCATTTAGTTATACGCTCAAAATTCAATGCTTGATTTAAAAAAATAAAATGCTGTGAAATGGGAACCGTGTTATAGCGAGGGAACACTATTCTGTCCACCTCGTTTATCTCCAGATGGATAGAACATTAGGAACAGCACCCTCACGTGACCAAATTATGCAACAGCCACTTTCATCAAAGTTTAGTGAAAGTGGCTGTTGCTATTTGACCTTTTTGAGACTGAGAGCCACTTCTTTGGTACAGATATATGTACAATATGTAATGTAAATGTACAGCTGTTTGTAAAATTTCTAGAAAATCGGAATGTTCTATCACTATTGCTGTCAGGTATTTGAAGAACAGGCCTGCAGACTACTCATGTGATCCTCGGGGGACAACTGGTGCCCACGTGCACCGTGTTGGCGACCACTGCCACTAAGCATGGCATTCCTCTTCATTTTATGCATGTGCACCTAATGCAGTAGACTGCAGCAGGCCCCGCGATCCCCCTCAGCCCAAGTACATCCCTCAAGTCCCGGGCCGGTATGCTCACCATCCGTCGCACCACACGCGGACCCTCCGCCTCCTCTTCTCGGGGCTCCCCTCCGTTGCTCCGGATGTCGAGCCGTCCTTGCTCACCTGGTGCGGGGCGAGCCGGTGCTGGTGATGATGGTGGTGATGCTGTGGTTGGTGGTGTCCATTTTTGAGCATGTTTAATAGCTCCCGACTGGGAATGTTTTACACGACTTCTGTCTCCAGGTCGGCCGATTCCGTGGAAGGGGGACTCGGGAGTCGTGACAAGGGAGAAGTCGACGGCAGGTCGTGTGACGGCCGTGAGCGGCTCGCTGCGTCAGCACCGCCTCCTCCAACCCCCAGCTAGCTAGCAACGCCCGCTTTGGGTCAAGTGACCGGAGAAAAATGAACAGGAAACAGTACGCTTGCTATAAAGCTTTGATCTTACATCTCGAACGTCACGGCATTTACTTTGAAACCAAAGTAACCGGAAATGAAATGTTTTAAGCGAAAAACTTTGACGCTAGTGGAAATCACGCGACATGCCAGTGCGGTATTACATAATGACCAGCCTTGCGCTGGTCACGTGACCGACTAGCTTCCGCCGGCTACCTTTTAAGCACGTACGACTGACGTTCAACCTTCGATTTGTACAACCAATTTTATAAATAAAAATAATAAAACAGTCCACACGCACTCACACGCGCGCACCCACACACAATTAGAGAAGTTTAAAATTGAATAATCCCCGCCTACTTGCCCGAAACCAGTTGGGATAGGCACCAGCAAGCCTGAGGATATGATATGTGGCTCTGGAAAATGGATGGATGGATAAATTAGAATAGAATAACTTTATTATCATTGTACAACAGGTATACAACAAAATTGGGGTCGCTGTCCCGATTGGTGATTTTTAAATACATATGAACAACTAGAATAAATAATATAGAATAATAATAAAAAAAAGTTTCACAAGAGTGAAATTGTAAAAATTGTGTAATTTTCATTGTTTGAACAGGAGCAAACCCTCCGACACTCTGAGGAAACAGAAGAACCGTTTCAGAATAATTGTCAATGCGATCAAATATAGAACAAACGTAATTTATACAATGTAATATAACAGCTCGAAACAGTGATTGATTGGTTTGAACAAGACAGAAATAAAACTTGCAGAGTAGTAGTTACAGTTTACTGCCAGCAGAGAGCGGCAAATTTCCGTAATGACATGTTCGAGCACACAGAAGTTTTGACGTTAACAACTGGAGCTTTATTGATGATACATTATTTAATTGAGTATTTTCTATTTATAATGCGACTATAGGTACAAGTTCAAACTGTTTAATTTTTTCTTCAATATTGTACATCATTAACAGCCTTTATATACATTTTTAGAACTTTTTGGAGTCAGGGACCACTTTTGAATGAATTACGTGGATCTATATGACAAATTTCAAAATTATTACATTAAAAAAAATACATATTACGCTGATTGTATTCATTGCTTTATTGAGAGTCGTGAATGAAATGAAATTAACGCAGATATGTAGTTTTCATTAATAACCCAAATTATTTCACCCCCCTTACTTTAAAGGGAGTCAGTGATATTTATAGATAAACAAAAAAGTTATTCATTTCAAAAACATGCAAATAAATGTGTATTATCACGTCAACATTTTTTTTACATATAATCATAGATCTAAGTTACAGGTTAGTTTTTAGAAAAAAAAATATTTAAAGAGCATCAAAGTGCAATAAAAGAATATGTCAATCCTTATTTAGACTAGAAACATTTAACCAACGGAACCATTTGATGTTGAAATACAGTGGGCCCCCGATTTACAAGATTAATCCGTTCCGCAGATGGAATGGTAACGTGAATTCGCCGTATGGCGGGCAATCCAAACCTATATTAATTATCTAATGCAAGTAAAACCCCAGGTAAAAGTATAAAAATTGGATATACTGTACATATTAAAAATTGGTGTCAAGTAAGTATTACTTATATATAATACACATGTATACAATTAAATAACATCATAAATAAAAAATAAAGGATTTATTTACCTTTGAGTGATGCTTGTTAAGGCCATATTCCCTAGTAAGCCTAGGCTAGTCTAGCTTAGCTTTCTTCGTATTTCTTGATTATCTCCAGCTTCATTTCCATATAAATCGTCGTCTTCTCTCTTTTTAACATCACTTGCAATCTTGGGACTCATGGATAACCAATTCAAGTTAGAATTATGCACTAAAATACAACATTGAAAGCACTCTCACCTAAGACAAGCCTTTAGGGAGCCATCTTTGTGACCCTGTGCGCCGACCAATAGCAGACCAGCATCTTCGTGACCCCATCACGTTGACCAGTAGTAGACCAGTACCTTAGGGAGTCGAGACGCTGACCAACAGCAGACCAGCATTTTAGTGACGCGTTGCGTTTGACGCCAACAGAAAATAAGAGCAGTTACCTAAAAACGCCTCAAGATTGAGGCAAAACAAAGACAACCAACCCCACAGGTCATGACAGTTGGTGATATTAATCGTAAAGCGGGATAAACACCTTAAAGAGGGGACGAAAAAAAATCAGTATTCCACATGGTAACGTGAAATAAACGTAAGCCAGGGACGCCGTAACCTGAGGTTCCACTGTAAATATGAAATCATTGAATAACAAGAAATGGAAATTCATCTGGAACATTAACAAAGGACTGCAAACATTTTAACCTGAGGATTAAGGTAGAAAATGTTCACATTATTCAGAATAAAAATGTTGACAGCAATTTAAAAAGTTTCTAACTCCCTCACACATTTTTACTATGAGAGCACCACTGCACCACCTGCTGCCGTGGATGTGCAATTACACTTCACACAGCAAGTTTATGCAAAGCCTGATCTTTGAGGTCATACGGACACGGAATCTGGGGGCGCACATCCCACTATTTGAGAAGAAGACTGCTTTCGCCGAATATTTATTTTGAATTCCCTACATTTGAAATCACACATGTACTTTCTACAACTAACTTTTTCTACTATGCTCAAAGGGTTTTTATTTCAACTTAGGGTTGGATTTCTATCCTCATTGCTAGCTAGCGAGACAGTCTGCTGATGCTAAGCTAGTCTGTGTGTATTGATAATCAAACTAAAAATAAACATTTTGTTAATGAACATGGGAATGGTAGTGAAGCACCTGTAATGTTTTTTTTTTAACTTCTCTAGAAGGTATTCTGAGTTTAAAAATCAACACTTGGGAGTGGAAATGTATAGAACTTCTGCTGCCTCTTTGACAGAGGTGGCCACTTTGTCAGGCCTGATAGACTGTCTGTCAGTCTGTCTCCAACAGACGCCCGTTGTGCCAAGGGACCAGCGAATGATGGGAATGCTAGAAAAAATAGCGAATTAAAAATGTCGCAATTGCAATTTTGGGTTGCTTCACTTCACTACTTGTCATTTGCAGCTATATTACAGCTGACTCTACCTAAGATTTATTTGTAGTTGCTCAATTTTTTAGTCCTGGTTTTAGTTTTCTTGCTACTATAGCTTCTAATCTATGCGCCTTATATATGAAAAGGGTTATAAAATAGGCCCTTCATTAAAAGTGTGCCTTAGCATCCGGTGCGCCTTATAGTGCAGAAAA
>NC_142384.1:5970559-6103059 GCF_059441005.1 Hippichthys cyanospilos | reverse complement strand
GGCAGGGCCTCTACAGAATCTTTGCATGGATATCAAGTAAGTATGAAACAAATGGCCCTGCCGCACTCTTATTTTGGAATTCCTCCCAGTAGCAAGGTTGTGACGGCGATCTTCTACTTGATTATCTTTACCTCCCAGCGTGAGCAGCATTCCACGTGTTTTTTTTTTTTTTCTAGATTGACTTCTTTCGGTTGAGTTTTCTTTTCATTTAGTGAGATGTCATGCTATCGACTAACAATAGCGAGTCGGGTCCCCGGTCCACCGCGATTGACACAATGAACACACCTGACCTACCCCGAGGGCCCTTATATAACCATCTAAATGATTTCACTTTAAAACTTTTTGGGGCGAAATAATACATATTTATGTTTATGCCTTGATATGAAGCATTTTAACATAAACAACATGTATATATTTTTTGTTATTGTTGAGAGTAACAAAAATATTGCTGTATTATTTGTTCCAATACTTTTATAACAGGGACCATTTATGATCCTTAATCATTCACCGAATGTTTAATAAAGTGCCTCGATGATTGAGCGTCTGGAGACAATTTCCAGAAAATTTTCAGAACGGATACTGACATTTTTTCTGTCTTTGCAACCAGTGTCTGGAAGAATATTTGAAAGGAAAAAAATGCTGTCCGGTGAAAACTGTACATACGCTTGAGTAACAAACAGCAGCATCGCTAAATATCAGGGAGTGAAAAAAAAACAACAAAATATTATGCTCTGAAAATTCTGGATGTGGCTTTGGAAGCGACCGTCACAAAGGAGGATGAGGCGAAAGACGGAAGAAAAAGCGAGAGGAGGATACCACAGATGCCACAACGACAAGCTGACCTTGTTTACACCACCTAAGTTTAGCTCTACAGACTGGCTTCAAAAATAGCACGGCATTGACATCTATACAGTGAACGACACTGCCAAAAACTTGTCACTTAAAGAACACGTCACATCACGCGCTACCTCACAGTACGCGTCTAGAGCCACTAGGAAAAAAAAAGCTATCAGACTTCAATAGTAAGCCACTTTTGGTACAATTGCAAAAGAAAAATGAGGGTGGTGGGGACAGTCACTGATTTTTTTTTCCACCTTGTATTTCTAGAAACAACAGAAGGTATTCTACCTGGTATTAAAATAAATATATCAAGACGAAGTAAGGGAACCTCTAAAAGCCAATATTATACATTACAATCTTTTTGTCAGCGTAATGACATAGTTGCCCAAATGGCCTTTTCACACTCTCTCCCATTGGATGAACCTTCTGGTGCATTTAAAGAAAGGAGTTCCTTTCCTTCGGTACTTGCTGATGGTATGCAATAGTAGGCGCAGTGTGAAAAGGAATTTTTCAAAATTATGTTATTGTCACATTGTTGACGGAAACCAAGTCCTGTATCAATATCGGGCCATTATTTGGAGGTATCGGTACTTGCCATGGCAGCCGATACTTGTTTTGGGCGCTTCCTTGGAGCAGTTTTACGATCATGAAGTAGGAATTACAAATTGCAGATTTTCAGTCATTCGGTAAGACTTAAAACAACTTGATTTTTTTTTCCTTGTTTTTCAAACATTTTCAAATACAACTTTAGGCAACTATACCAGTAGGCTAATAAATTGTGGGTTCAATGTTTTGAGGGTTTATGAGATTTTAGGCCCCTTGCAGCTAAGTCACATTGAGACCAAAAAAACCTTCCACGTCTTAATCATTAACACTGAAAAGTTTGTGTGATTTTTTTTTTTTTTTTTTTTTTAAATATCTGTAAACAGAGACAACCTAAATTCCACCGAATATTCTCTAGGAGCAGATTAACAGTAAGAACATTCAAGGTTTGCATCCCATCCTTTTTTTTTCCTTTTCATTATGTTTTCAGTGCATACACGTATTTATTGCATCGACCGGTCATACTGGCAATGACTAGTTCTGTTAAATGCTGTTGTGGGGAGATGAGCAGAAAACAACGCTAAAGATTTGAGGTGCCTTATGCTTGTAATTCTTGAGTTGTTTTAAAGAGGGACATATGAAAAGTTCGGTTTTTGATTATTTGTGTACAAAAACTTGAGTGCCTGGAAAGTAAAATTAAACAAAGTCAATCTTAAGTTCTCCGCCTACCGACAGTCAGTGGTGCCTTGGGATATGAGCTGAATACAATCTGTGACACAAAGAGGAAGACCCGACTACAACGGCAAGTGACTCCGCAATATGCTGTCATAGAGAAATTTGTCATAGAGGATAAAGAATACGACTTGAAGGCTGGGAGAGGTTTGAGCATTTTTCATGCTAGTGCCTGAAACACTGTCATCTTAAAACCAGAGGGCAAGAAGAAATGTATTGAGTTTTGCGGAATGATTAGCTTTGTGCCTACTGTTATGTCCATTTAGTCTCTCCAAGACAGCAAAGTTAACTGCGTCCCAACCAGGATGTCTTTTACAGAGCACATTACGACTTAGTAGCGGAGCGCCATTGAGGGCAAAGATATAGGTGGAAAAACAAATGTCCACTACAGAGGACAAAGAAATAAATACAAATTGGCTGAGTCAATGGATCAGCAGACAAATTGACAAGTTGCTCCTATGTTGCTCCCTCACACATGGCTGATTCCAGAAATAGGGTATGTACTGTAAAAGTGTGCTATGACTCTTATTGGGGTATTTCCACTAAAGCATGTCACAGACATGTTATTAAGACACCTGGGAAGTGTTTTAAATGATGAAACAAAAACTAAATAAATGCATAATATGTCTCAAAATATTCAAGTCAGTGCATAATAACGATTGCTAGATGTAGGGAAACCTTTTTTTTTTTTGGGGGGGGGGGATTGTACTGGCTAAGAGGTGCTAAAAGACACAAGATAGGGCTCCGGTTTTTGCAAACATCAAAGATAGCTGCACCAGTTGTATGAAAATAATATTGCCGTTGAAATGCCGTGTTACAATGCACTGACTATTTTTGGTCTTTGGGCTACTACGACCTAGCCTCCGTTTTGGATTTGACGATGGTGATGACGCTGGTGGCGGCCACTTTACCGGGGATGAGGGGCCCGATGACGGAGGCCATGGGCCCACGGGCCGAGGCGACGGGGTTGCGAGCCACAGTCCTGGCGAAGCTCTGCAGCGCCTCGTACTTGGAGCGCAGCGCGTCCAGCTCCACCTTCATGCTGGCGTTCTCCGTGGCCAGCTTGTCCACTTCCTGCTGCAGCTGAGCCTTCTGTTTCTCCAGCTCCTCCTTCTGTGTGACGCGCTTGACCCGGCAGCTGGCGGCGTAGCCTCGGTTCTTCAGCGTGCGCCGCCGCTGCTTCAGCTGCAGGATCTCCTCCTTGGTCAGGCCTCGGAGGTGCTGGTTCAGCTCGCGCACGGACATGCTCACCAGCTCATCGTCCGTTAGGCTGGTGCCATTTTCGCCCGGCTCCCGCTTCACCTGGGGTGTGACGGAATGTGACAGAAACTGTAATTGAGGGATTCCCAGGTAGTGGGGGGATTGGGAGCGGTGTGACAGCAGGATATACCTTTTGTCAAAAAAAACTATGGACGAGGATTTGGGCCAGTGGAAAGATAAAACGTTGGCAGGAGTCTCAGAATTCTGACTTTATTTGTCAGAATTGAACGGAATCCAGAATTCTGACTTTCAACAAGAATTGCTATTTTCAAGCAGAATTCTCTTATCCAAAGACTTAACTTTTGCGAGTGACTAAAAATGTGGAAAAAAAAAAAGGACATAGATGATAAAATAAAAGAAGGAGATGGAACAGAAGGAGGCACGGGGCTCACAGCACAAGTTTCATGTGGAAAAAAAGGACATAGAAGATAAAATAAAAGAAGGAGATGGAACAGAAGGAGGCACGGGACTCACAGCGCAAGTTTCATGACAATGCAAGCAGGTGTTATAATGACTCATTGTACACGTTTGAGTTCACCCACCAATAAAAAACGCCAGCAAAGACATTGCGATACAAGAATTTACCTTAACCTGTGGCTTTCCTCTATGGCCGCTGCATAGGTTGTGTTATGGCTTGCGTGCTTGGATCGTTGTCCTGTATTCTACTTGACTGGTAACAGTTGTCTTTTCATTTTTTTTTTATGTCCGTGGAAGCCTGGTTAGTGTGAGTGCTGCATTCACGCCAGTAAACGGCAACACCAGTAAACGGCGACTCTAAATTGCATCTTGCATCTTTGAGCTCAGAATTAAACTGAGAATTCTGAAATCAGAAATCTGACTATGTGGTCAGATGTATGATTTATGTTCACTGACTATGTGAGAATTCTGACAAAGTCAGTTATTTTAATATCTTCTAAAGACTTCTGATTTTTAAGTGAAAATCTGTATTCAAAATGAGAATTAGGAGTTTAAAGTGAGATTTCTGAGGGTAAAATGAGAATTCTTACATTAAAATGAGAATTCTGACCAAAACCAAAATTGGAATTCTGAAATTAAAAAATCCTCACTTAAAAATCTGAACTCTTGGCTAAAGTTCCTTTTAATTTAAAGGGTGTATGTGTAATTTTTCGCATGCGCCTGTGGGAGCTTTAGGGGCATTACGGTAAATGCAGCTATACACATTCCTCCTCCAGCTGTCTGAAGCTATAACAAGCATGGCAACCTCCGGAGTAGTGCGACACCCCATGAAATATAATTTCATGATAACTAGGCCAATGATTATATTTAAAACTTACTGTTGGTCGTTAACAACACATTTATTTGCAAGTTTTTGAAATGTATAATCCTTTATTCATTTTTTAATGAAAAACAGTCTACATCTTACACATTGTCCTTTTAAAGTGGGAATCTGACTTCAAAGTCAGAATTAAAGTGAGAACTTTTTGAAAATTATAGCGACACTGTATAAGATTTAGACCAGGGGTGGGCAACTCCAGCCCTCGAGGGCCGGTGTCCTGCATGTTTTCCAGTTTTCTCTCCCTAACACACCTGATTTAAACCATTAGCTCATCAACAAGCTCTGCTGGAGCTTGAGAATAATCCTAATCATTTGAATCAGGTGTGTTTGAGAGAGAAAACAGGAAAACATGCAGGACACCGGCCCCCGAGGCCTGGAATTGCCCACCCCTGATTTAGACCATTTTGTCATGTTCCCCGCTTACCCTGTGCTTGTTTTAGGTGGGGTTCTACTGCGGCAACGAGGGGGCGGGGTCACCAGCTGCACACCTGTGGCGCATCGCCATCACGGGTTTTTTAAGGCCAGCCGGTGCAGGTGAGCAATGCCGGGTTATACATTCGCCAAGCTCCTTTGAAGTCTTTTGAAGCCTCAGCGTTCCCGTTCTGCATTACCTCCCGTCTCGAGTGACTTTTAGTTGGTACTTTTCTATTCTGGATTTTTGCCCTCTCATGTGTTTTTGTTGTGCTTTGTTTCAGTCACTCTCCTGTGGACCCTGCTTCCTCGATTGACTAGTATCCCCATTTTTGGTATCTTAGCACAAACGCTTTTGTCTCGCTTTATTTTGCATTTGATGATTTATGTTGTACTTTGTCCTTTTTGACTCTTTTTGTTCCACGCTTGACATGCGCCTTTTGTTAATAAACTGACTCTGATTGCTCACACCTGTGCGTCTGGTTGGGGTCCTCACTCACTCGCGGTAATTTGTGACACATTTTTCATTAAAAGGAAAAAATTGAATTATTATACATTTCAAAAACTTGCAAATAAATGGTGTTCTTAATGACCAACAGAATGTTTTAAATCCTAGGTCTAGTTATCATTAAATTATATTAAATGGGACGTGGCACGCCTCCGTAGGCTGCCATGTTTATTATAGCTACAGACAATTGTAAATGCAGCACCACCTGCTGTCCGTAATAAAAAACTGTCAAATCTCACACAGTGTCCCTTTAAGTCAGAACTCAGAATTCGTATGAGTCAGAACACTAGCTGACTTAAAGAATTCACTTAAAAGTCCAAATTCTGACATTGAAGGCAGAATTCTGACTTTAGTGACTTCAAAGGGAGCACTCAGTATAAAGTTGACATTCTGAGATAAAAGTGAGTGACAGTTGTGGCTACTCCTTTACCTTTAGTACTTTTTACTTCCAACAGTTGGCTTATCACCTCTAACCTCACATACCAGCAGATATGGAATATAATGCAGCTTGTTAAAAAAAGCTTTCAGGTACCTTTAAGGCCTTGCTTCCCTTGTTTGGAGTCGTCATTCCCCGAAAGCCGTGTCCACCTGTGCCGTTGCTAGTCTATGGAAACACACATACTTTAGTATTTAAATAGCGCCAGAGTCTTTTGATTCAAAATGTGATGATCGTGCACAGCATTTAGATGAATGCAGGTGCTTGTGAGGATTAAGCATTTGTCTTGGGTTTGTCATGTTTAAACTTGGTGAGGCCCTTTCCTTGCCTTTACAGGAAGAGTAACGCAGGCTCGACAGAAGCCCATGAAGGCAGGAAATTGTCACAACTGCATCATGGCACCCTGAAGTTACTAGATGTCTCATGGGTCATAAAAATCCTGTTCCAATCCCAACAGGGCAGAGTTCTACCATCAAAGATGCATAATTGCTAATTGATTTTGTCTGACTCAGGGTCTTTAAGGTCAGGAGGGAAAGATTATAAATATTTTCTTGAGCGCTCAAGAACCTCTTTGCAAAGCATAAATGTCAGGATTAGACAGTAGATACTGCATACAGAAGTTTAATTACTCGACAATCTGTCTTCCACAATTTTAATCATGTGACCTGCCATCCACAGGTGTTTTTCGGAGCTTTGATATCACAATTTCATGGCTGTGTCGCAGTGTGTTGGCACTCTCTGTTGGTGAAGCTTTTGAGGCTTTTGTCGGCTCCTGTATGTCAAAACCTCATCGTCTCCAAATTCAAAATGTTGCTTGTCATTGAGTATTCCATGTTGTGCATGAGAAATTGTGCAGTATCTCTATTATGTGGTTCGCTTTAAAGCTATTATAGCGCCACTTTTGGTAGCCCTAGCGGGTGAAAAAAGTTAACTGTATCAGCAATTCCGCAAGCTTAAGTTTGGTTAAACACTTGGAGCATGTGATTAAAACCTAGTTTTAATCAAACTGTGGTTAACGACTTCCTAGAAGTTAAATGTATTACAAAGGACATGAACGATAAAAATGCATTAACTTTAACAAATCCTATAAAGTCTTTGCTCAGTGAGTTAAAGAAAACAATGGAAAAATGCTGTTGTTTACAGGTAAAGTATTGTAAAATCGTAATGAGCCAAAAGTTTGTGCGCTTTGACACATTGTCATGGCATTCCGCAGGTAATTGGACGATGTCAGATCCAGTGTCGGAATTGGTATCAAAGGGACATTGTGTAAGATTTTCATTACGTTTCAAAAACACGTAAATGAATGTGTTCTTAAAGACCAACAGTCCGTTTTAAAAATACTCATATGTCTAGATATCATGAAATTATATTACATGAGGGGTGGCACTTCTCTGGAGGCGGCCATGTTCACGATAGCTATGGACAATGAAAAATGCAGCACCTGCAGCACCCCCTGCGGTCCGTAATGAAACACGGCCTAAATCTTACACACTATCCCTTTAAAATTTGTCTCACTGACAGAATTCTCTCATACACACATTGTCCAATCTCTGTTATGGCTTTGGTAGTACCTCAGCAAATGGGATGAGCTCTTGATAAATAAAGAAATTGTTATTGTCATTGTACCTGCACATGTAAAAGGCAGAAAACAACCCAAAATACAATGATCAACAGAATGAAACAGGATGCAAAGACCAATTGGTTCTCGCAAAGAAGTGCTCAAGGTAAGAAAAGAAAACCTAAGGTATAGAAGGAGGGGGAAAAAAAGAAAAAAACAAGGACTTGAGCCGTATGTCCAACAGGAGCCATTACATAAACCTGGTACAAAATAAAACGCACACGCAACATATGTAAACATTACAACAAATCTTAAGACTTGTACATGTAGACGTGTCAAAGGTGGAAAAACTTGGGTCATCAACAAAGAACAATACATACAAACATGAGGTTGCGTGGCCTCCACTTCATTTGCACTGCTCCACATGCACACACAAACACACACTTACAGCTGTGTGGCCCTAGGTGCTTTACACTACACCCTGCTAAATGCTGCGTCAGCAACACGGGTGCCTACTGCTGTGAGCCCGGTGAGCACATTGCCTTCGTAAGCTGATTTATGCCCAATGGCATGTTTGCAACAAAGCAGACAAACAAATGCATGTCAAGGAGGGGGTAAAAGTGGGTCTGTTTTTTTGTTTGTTTTTGTTTTTTTTTGCTTGAATTGCATCAAAAAACAACAAAAGGAATCCCCAAAGACAGGACGCGTGCTTGTGGATTAGTCATCCTGAGCATGCATGAACCTCAGCTAGTGAAGGACACAGAAAAAAAACGCACCAAGACTGCCCGCCTATTTCCATGGCAACAAAAGAAAGGGTGCTACAGGTGGGCCGCTCGGCAGAGCCAAACAGAGAAAGCGAGAGAGAGAGAGTGAGAGAGAGAGAGAGAAAGAGAGAGAGAGAGAGAGAGAGAGAGAGAGAGAGAGAGAGAGAACGAGTGCGAGAGACAGACGCTTGTTAAAAATGACCTGAATACGACACCATCACACAGGCTGGGGACATAACAGGAGGTCGCGCTGTGACTTGCATTCCTGATGCCATCTACTCGGAGGGGGGAAACACGAAGTCCTCTGGCTCCTCCTCATAAAAGTGCAATGTTGCCCATATTAAAAGCCTTCCACATTCTGCTCCTATCACTCAATGGCCATTGTGGCGACTCATTTCCAGTAAGCATTTGGACCGCAGACGCTAAACATAATGGGCTAATGCTCAGGCTGATGAGGCACAGACAATGGACAAAAAGAAAAGTACTCGGCTAATGGCACCGGGAAACAACAGGGAACAAATATGTCCCATTCTTGGAAAGTCATATAAGGGTGGTGTTTTGCGTTAGAGCATCAGTGCAGGACAACACTGAGGTGTGTGTTGTCTGTGTGTGTGTGTGTGTGTGTTGGGGGGGGGGGGGGGGGGGGGGGGGGCACAAATTGGGAGGCCAAGAGCCTGCCCATGCCTGTGTACAAGGCTGCGTGCCTTCAGCATGATGACAAAAGGCAGAACAGCCAAAGTCCAGATGCTCTCTTCCAGTGCCAAACTAGCAGGACGCTCTTGGTGGGATCATCACAACTTCAACATCACCACTTTTTTGGACACAAAAACGAAAATCAAATAATATTTTTTGGGAGGTTGCCAGACACCACAGTGTTCAAGTGTTTAATGATTAACACAGGGGTGTCCAAATTCAGTCCTCGAGGGTCGGTATCCTGTATGTTTTCCAGGGTCTTTACCCCACATATCTCATCAAATGATCAGGATCGGATCAGGCTTCTGCTAAGCTTGCTGATGAGCTGATCATTTGAATAAGGTGTGCTGGGGAGGGAAACTTGGAAAACATGCAGGATACCAGCCCTCGAGGATTGAGTTTGGAAACATCTGGATTAAGATATACAGTAATCAAAATAAATTAATCAATTATCATCGATCCATTATCTGTAGCCTCATCACACCTAAAGACTATTAAGGGTTATCAATACAACTGCTATGTATGCTTTTGGAATGAGGGATGGAACCGGAGTGCCCAGAGAAAACCGATGCGGGCGCGGGAGAACATGCAAACTCCACACATCATAGTCGACATTTTTCATTATAAACGAATAATTTTTTAAATACCCTTTTTTTTAATTTAAATTTGTCCAAGTGATTGATATTTCAGCTTTTCAACATTAAACTGATTTTTATAGTCTGCTGTATAACCAGACTGGTTATAATTGGCATAGCTACAATTTTAGAAAAAAAATGGACAAAATAGACACTGCACCGATCCGCCTCTCGATCAGCCGTTGCATACTACCCCCAGTTGTGAACAAGACCCAAAGATACTTGAAATTCTCCACTTGGGGCAGGACCTCATCCCTGACTCGAAGAGGGCACTCCACCCACTCCACTGAGGACCATGGTCTCAGCTTCAGAGGCGCTGATCTTCATCCCACGGCGCCCCTAAATTGTACATTAAATGTAATTTCCTTAGGAAATTATAGAGGAAATACAACTTTAACTGCTGAAAATGGCTAAATAAGTTCAGTTTTCCCTTTAAAGGGAAGTTTGCAATACCTGTCCTACCTTTCTTCCAGAACTGATATTACCTCCAATGCAGAAAACTGCAAGCTCAACAAAGACTGAAGACAGAAAAAATGCAACTCATAAATTGAGAATTGAGGACAAGGAGCCCACCTCTTGGAGCCCAAGGGTCATGCAGAAAGGGACGTGGACGGCTTTTTTTTGTAGGTGCTTGCTGAATTTTTATGAATCGCCTGGAAGAATGCTGACAAATCAGTGCTGATTGCTGGTAGAGGAGAGACGTATCACACCCACAGGAGATAAAAAACGCTGAGTGTGGCCACCCAGGTAAAAAAGAAAGGAGGGGATGCGATGGAGAAGAAGGCGGAGAAGGCGCACATGGCGGAGGGGAAAGAGCATGCTCGACATATTTTGGAGGAGCTCGGGAGGAATGGGCAGAGGAAGGGAAAAGCACTGATCTCAGCAAGGATCACACACACACATGCACACCAGAAAAAAAAATATCAAAGTGCCAATTAAGAAGTAGTATTGTAGTGACAACCTTCAAAAACATACGGACAGCTCTTGAAGGAAGGTTGAAGCTCAAGGGAGAAACGAAGCACTCTGGTGGGATATGAGCGGTCCGGCCTTGAGCAGAGTGGGATGCTTTAATGATCTCATCCCAGTCACGGGTTTTCTCCAAAGATGACCGCCATTAGTTGGGGGTCCCTTTGTTGTCATGCGTCACAGCGTCCGATGAATATTTATCACCTTCAAGTCTTTCTTCAAGTTGGGGGGAGGGATTAAGATGCTCGAGAGGTGATTTTTCAAGGATACAAGCAAGGAGGGTCTTTTATCAACAGCTGTCTCAAAATGGCGCTGGGATGCTGTGAGTGGGGGGGTGGATTTCAGGAGGTGTTACGCATGACTGCTCAGGGGGGCAGCAGGGGGGAGCCATCGCCACTTTGACAGCAGTCTTAACAAGATTATTGGGGGCAAAAGAACACACACAAAAAAAATAGGATCTTGTCTTGTGAATGCTAAGCGTGAGAGGCAAGGTGGGGCTCGCATATCATCATTATTCCAAGATGAGACGAGCGGAATGAGCATGGTAAGGAATTGGGCATGTCACCATCGATTCCTGAAAAGCACAGGTCCAGAGCGCTCGCTTGGCCAGCTAATGAAGTGAATAAAAAGCAAACAGCAGCGAGGCCATGCTGATCAGAAAGATATTTGGATCAACAGCGAGAAAACAAACGTGATGTGGCAAGAGCCTGCGCAGGCCCAAAAGACAACTATGGTAAATGATACACGGTAGACAGGCTAACAGGAAACAAAGGTTGACAGGCGAACAGGAATCAAAGGTTGACAAAGGACAAGAAAATTGGGCAACAGCACAGCCATATATGTCTCAGTTACATCTACCAAGACCGCTCCCTCATTTTATAGCCACTATGGGTAAAGTGGGGATGTTCACCTATTGAGGCTGACTGCAGCAAATTTGCTCCAAATACTGTACCACAAAAACAAAGCATATGAATTCCTCCACTGCCAACTAATACACTACTAAGACATACCTAGGGACCTTTTGCAAGCATTAGTTTCTCAGATTTCTTGTCAGCCATCATTTATGGACTGCCAACTTGTGTACTTGTGCCGCAATCATGGGGCAATACTCTTGCCGGTGATTAGTATATTTTTGAAGATATTTGAAGGATTTGGTTTGATGCTATAACCACAAACCACAATGGCTTCATAAAGGGGGACACTTGTGTTTTGTACTGTGATTTCATAGTTCATCAAAGTTTTTTTTATTTTTTTCATAACAGAAGTTATAAATGAGTTTTAATAACTTTATTACCCTAATAAAATAATTACCAGATCTGAGAGAGGAGCAGGAGGTGCATTTTCCCTCTTTTGCACCATACCTAAACATATCTATTTTATGTATCACAGTCAAATTAACACTCAAATTAATTCAGCATCTACTGTATTTTTTTAACTATAAACATTTTTCTCATGATTTGAGCCCAGCGGCTTATAGTCCAGTGCAACTTATCTGCAGAGTTTGTTGTTTGTTTGTTTGTTTGTTTGTTGCTAGCCACCAGGAGATAATTCACTGCGAGAGCAATTGTTGGTATCAGTTCAAAGTTTCAATTTATGGAACAATTATGTCAATAGAACTGAAAATATGTGAACCAATGGCTGTGCTCAAAAAGAGTGGTAAAAATATAGTATTCTAAATATAAAATATATATAAATTCTACAGGTTTGTGGCATATACAGTAGTGGTGGGCAGTCAGGGCCCCCATGTTACAATAGTAATCCTTTCCGTGGTTGGGGTCATAAGGTGAATTGATGTAAAAACATCAAAATTATACATACATATTAAAAATTGGTCCCAAAATAGTATAGGTAGTGCTACATATATATAATATACATGTATACAAACAGAAAACATCAATAAAAAAAACTATAGAGAGGATTTATTTACCTTTGAGTGTCGCTTGTTATGCCCATATTCCCTAATAAGGGTTATCTCAAGCACCGTTTCCATATAAATCATCATCTTACTTAACATTGCTAGCAATCTTGGGACCCATGGCTAACCCTTTCAACTTTGAATTAAGTAGTAAAATGCACTATAAATGCGGTTTTGTGACCACTCACAATTGAACAAACCTTTACCTTTCCGCCATTTTGAAACAAGTGAGGCCGACCAATAGCAGACCACCATCTCCGTGAGGAGACGCTGACCAATAGCAGACCAGTATTGTAGTCACACGTTGCATGGAAGCAGTTAGAAGGCAATAGTTAATAAGTGCAATTATTTAAAAACGCCAGCAGATAGAGGCAAAACAACACAATTACAACCAATGACCTAAGGTCATATCAGTTGTTTTTGTCGCAAATCCGGGAAAATATCATAAAGAGGAATGAAAAAACTCAGTATTCCAGGTCGCAACATGGAAATAACGTAAATCAGGGATATTGTAACACGGGGGTCCACTGTATATGGATATTTTTTAATTTTTAAAATTATTCTCCATATTCTGTTCTTTTCGTGTCATGTTATATCCATTTGGTTATGCTCCTTCTACAGTAGTTTTGTAGTTTTAAGTTGGAGTTTTTCGCCAATTAGAATTCAGCTAACTTGTGTCGCCAGGCTGTATGTAATCCGCCTGCTCCCGGAGGCGCTTGGGCATTCGCTTCAACAGTTGCAGACTTCTACGCAAGCGCAGATGGATATGTGAGCGGCCCATATAACTTAATAGACAGCTGTAATCGCCAATCGAGTCATAAGATCGCCTTCTAGAGGCGTCATGTTCAATGTGAGGGAGTAGATGCTCACTGCAGGAAGGCGGTGCAATGCTCAACAAGCAAGCTACGCGGTGTTGGCTTTGCGTTAGAGGCGTAGGGTAGCTATTAGCTAACCTGTCCTGACTTGGTAAATTTCTGACTGAGCGACCAGGGGTGTGAGCTAACCCTAGCAAATAGTTGACACCCTGACACCCGAATGGATAAACAGTATTGTACATCTCAGTGCCAAGAGAAAGGGAGCATGAAGAGGTCAAGAAAAAACGGGAGATATTGAAAAGACCGATTGTGACTGCCATTTGTTTTGGTGAGTGCAAGCCTTTTCATGATTTATTGTTTCATTTTTAATGTTTCTGTTATTTTATTTTGTTCATATTCAATTAATAGTAAAGAAATAAATCGATGTTCTTCTTATAGTATACTGCTGTTTGTAATTTGAACTTCATAAAATTTTGTGGATATTTAGTTTAAATTATTAATTTTTGGAAGCTTTGACAGCATCACGAATAATGACAAGTTGTAATGGCTGATGCGGGTTTATTGACGTTTAAAAGCTCTGAAAAATAGCCTGTGTAGCCCAGTAATGCGTACACGTGGGCATTCGAGTGTCTGACATCACAGAAGGAGTGTGAAAGTCATGGATCGCCACTGCAAATACAATCTTTCTGCATAAATATCTGATGTTACTCCCTGTTGGTCATAGTCCGGTGTGGCTTATCTTTACCAATCCCGTACCAAACCCAAAATACGGTACTTGAAATCAAAAACACACTTACTATTGGGAATAAACTGAGTCAAGTTGATGCATCGTTCGAGTTTTTTCATATATCAAAACAGAAGACCATAAATGTAAAAGAAGCATTACGTTGACAGTTTATGGGTTTGCATAAAAATTTGGATTAGGGTTAAGGAACAGACAGTAAAAAAGTTTCACCTCCCAAACATCTTAACGCGACGATAAGTTAAATTCCTTCCGTTCTCATGCAGTCTCAAACAACAGATCAGGCTATTCTGATCATTATCGTTCCTTGTTTCGGCAGAGTGCAGTCAATTATCGAGCATGTCGCAGGGCGTTTAGCAGCAAATTAAAAATGAGATGCATCTGATAGCTCCGAAAAAGGAAGGACTGGCCTAAACTTGCAGACAATTGCGAGAGAAAGAAGAGAGAGGGAGAAAAAAAGGTGTGCTTTGCAAAGTGGGAGGGAAGCTATTAACTACTAACTATTCAGAGCGTGAAATAAGGGTGACAGAAAGAGGCAGAGGGGAAATCATTCAACTTTCAGAGGCAAAAGGAACACTCCGGAACACTACAGACACCTCTGTATGGCCCAAATATCATAGGACTTTTAGGACGTTTTGGTGGGAACAATAGGAATGAATGATGATATATGTGAATAGTTATGAATTATTGGAATGAGTGAATGTTCGTGATGATGTAAAGTGTTCCACAGGTGTAATGAATGAGCTGAATGAAGTGAATATGCTACAAATGTGAAATGTTAAATCTCCCATTGGATATGCATATTGGAATATTTAGATGAAAAATATGGAATTATGGGAAAATAATATGTAGGAATTACAGTTTTGGAATGATGGAGATGATCCCTGAGAAAAAAATGAATGTTAAATGTTGTCAATGTGAAATGGGAAAGCTCTAAATGTGAAATGTTAAATCTCCCATTGGATTTGAATATTATAATATTGAGGTGAAAATATGGAATTATTGGAAAATATTAATATGTAGAGATTATTGGACTGATCCATAAGGCGAAATGAATGAGTTGAATGTTGTCAGTATGAAATGGGAAAGCTCAAAATGTGAAATGTTAAATCCCCGATGGGAATGGATCGGTAGCCCTCGAATTGGAAATGATTATGAATTATTAAAAAGGTGAAAAATATGGAATGATGGGAAAATATTGGAAATGATGAATTAGTGTAATCACGGGAATGATCCCTAAGGTTAGATAAATGAGCTAAATATTCAAAATATGAAATGTGAAAGGTGTAAATAAGAAATGCAAAATCCCCCAATGTTAAGTCAGCGGGATTTTTGGGGTGGAAAACAGGGAATTGCGCGAAAACGCTAAATGGGAATGAGGAAAAATGGAAGCAGTCGTCCCATGATTAATTGGAATAATATGGAATTGGAACGGTGTGAATCGGATGAACAGGGAATGAGTTGAAACGCGTCAAAAAACGGGTGGAATAAAAAAAGAGGAATAACGCGTGAAGGCATTTGCCTTTACACAACTAAGCAGGGTACCTCACGCAGTTAACCCGTCTCTAGCTAGTGCTAGCGCAAGAAGCTAACGTGGCGCTCGACAGTCAAACAGAGTTCCCGAGTCACAAAGATTGACTTGAGTCCTAGACACCAGAGTTGACTCGATATTGGCTAAAATGAGGTAACGTGAGGTGCACACACTTGTGCAATTCATGGTCCATTTCCACAACTATTTTATTTCATCTCCATCGACTGGACTCTTCAGAAACAAGCAATAAGCAATCTGCTGCTCAGCGACTCTTGATCTTTGCTATTTATCCTCTGAAGTGAAAGCTGGAATCAGGGAGTTATTGCCACCTGCTGCATAATGTCACACAGGGGGAAACACTTGTGATTAGACTCATTTATCAGCACCAATACTGGGCCACTGGCATCTGTAGCCTACATTTTTAGGTTGCCAAAGAGGGCTGCAACTAATGATAGCTCCCATCACAGATTACTCTCTTAAAATTCTAGCCTTACTATATCATAGGTTTGCGTTTTTATAGACCGGTGGTCCCCAAATTACGGCTCACAGACCAAATTCAGCTCGCTTCCACATTTTGCCTAGCCCCTGGAAAATTGCTGGAAACACATTATGACTTATTTTTTTTTCCTTTCCTCAATACTTAAAACATGCATGGAACGGGACATTCTGGTGCTGTGGTCGAGCCAACGGTAAGACATGTCATGTAAAGGCCGCGCAAGACTACAAGCTACAGGTTGTAACATAAGATATTTGTGCAGAAAGATGACACATGGTTGTGTTTTAAATTTTTAAGTGCATTTAAAACATTAATTTTTTAAACTGCGTGGTTACTTGGCCATGCCTTCAACACCGACTGGGCATTTACAAATTTAGAAATAAGAGCAACACCAACATATTTTACACATAACACAACGCACTCGGATTTTTAGAATGCTGCACCAACACAACAGTAACATATCTGTGTTCACTAGAGGAGAGTGCAGTCCAAACTCAAAATCCATACTTCTTCTGTCTCCCTTTATTTACCAGGAGATAACCCTCCCTATGACTCGATTCAAAAGAAAAAAATAATTCAAAACATGAGGAAAAAGGCAGCAGCTTTTAATCAGAAATTAATAGTATATGGTGGAATTACAATAAACTATTGACCATACATTGCTTTTTTGTGTGTATATATATATATATATATATATATATATATATATATATATATATATATATATATATATATATACACATACATATATGAATGATATTATCTGAAAATAGACCCTTTTATTGATATTACACCAAATAATTTGCGCCAAATAATTTGAGCCCAATGTTTTATAAAATGTGGTACTTTCCTTAAATGGGGTATATTATGGAAATGTAAATCTAGCCAAAAAGTGTTGACAGATTTTCCCTGCAGTAACATTGCTGGTTTTAAGAATCACATCATTAATTCCGTAGATTTTCAAGCATGTGACAACTCATGGAACATTGATGTTTACAATATGTATCCAGTTAAGTTGAAAAAGTGACTCATCACCCTGGAGGGACGACACCAGTCAGTGCTAATGTGAAGCTTATTCAAAGGGACTCGGGTTCGACTGGGATTCACCACAAAAAGATGTTATATTATTTCCCCCCGCTAGCTCAGCAGCTGCTGCTTCTGTTTACAAGCCGGAGTTCGGTTAGTTGAAGCTGGCCGAGAGATTTCATCCGCCCTCCTCCGTATGCGCCTGGAGGTCTCGATTAAACAAGGAGACAACAGCTCGGGATACTCTGGGACTTTGCACTCGCAGAGGAGAAGAGGGTCTGCGGGTGGCCCACTCTCTCTCTCTCTCACACACACACACACGCACGCACACACACACAAATAAAATAAAAACAGCCACAAGCTCCATAGTAGAGCTGCTTACATACATCTGAAAACTGCCAGTTGTGGTAATCTCAGCGCTTTCATGTCATTCAAAGTGAGAAAAATTACATTTTTGCTAACCAATCAAAGGCTTTGATATACTGATAATACAGTGGACCCCAGGTCTACGACGTCCCTGCCTTACGCTTTTTTTTCAGCTTACGACGTGGACTGCGATGTTTTTCGTCCCCTTTTTCAGTATTTTTCCCGCTTTACGACAAAAACAACTGTCATGACCCTAGGGGTTGGCTGTATTTGTGTTGTTTTGTCTCTATCTTCAGGCGTTTTTGGGTAATTGCTCTTATTTTCTAGTATCGTCACACTACCTGCACTGCAATGCCTTCACTCAGATGCTGGTCTTCTATTGGTCTGCGTCACGGTCAAAATGGGGGCACGTATTTACTGTGCATTTTACTGCTTAATTCAAAGTTGAAAGGGTTAGCCATGGGTCACAAGATAGCTAGTGATAAAGAGAAAAGTAAGAAGATCTTTTATAACGAAACAAAGCTGGATATAATCAAGAAATACGAAGAAGGCTAAGGTAGCCTAGCCTAGGCTACCCTCACTAGAGAATATGGCCATAAAAAGCAAAGGTAAATAAATCATTTTTATATATAGAAACACTTAAACACTGTCGTATTTTGTGACCAATTTTTAATATGTATATAGAATGTTGATCTTTTTACCGGGGTTTTACATACATTAGTGAATTTGGATTGCCTGCCGTACAGCGAATTTGTGTTACGATCCCATCCGCGGAATGGATTAACCTCGTAAACCGGGGGCCCACAGCTACATTCTACTTTTCATAACCACTAGGAATGAGTAAGGCCTACAGTCTATGGGAGACTCTTTGTTACTTAATACCTTCTGAATAAATATTAAATAAAAAAGTAGATGACAAAAGTTTATATCATTTCAAAGCGGCGGAGTAAGGGTTGCCCCCAGGAGTCATTCCACCCACAGAGGACTCGTCATGACTTTTTTCTTCAGTGACACAGAAGCCCCTTGCTGTCTTCCTACATTCGTTAAAAAGGAAAAAAAGCAAACTATAAATACAAAAACGCAGCAGCTTATTTTTGTCACGCTGCGCTTCTCTTTCATGTATCTCAACTGATCATTTTTCTCCATATTTTAAAATCGGAGACAATACAGTTTAGGGTAAGTCGACGACTTCATGATTAAAAGACAAGATGTAATGTTGAAATTTGAGGTGCAGGAAATTAAATTTCATTGTTTTAAATGCCATGACAAAATCAGATAATTTTTTTTCAGATTAAGAGCAAATTACCCTAATTGGAATATGAAACCACCAATTGATTAACTGTGTTATAGTGAGTCCTTTGCAAAACATTGTATGCATTTGACCATCGTGAGCTACCTGGTACCCGCGGGCACCACGTTGGTGACCCGCTTTAAACAAATGTGTATTCTCATTAGTGACGCAATATCTGGGAAGACAAAACAGAAAAAAAAACATAATTCTACACGAGCCATCTTCTGGAGTTGCTGAATAAACTATGTAGATATTGCGGCAAACGTAGTTCCAAAATTTAAAACATCTGACACCAGCCTGTGTTCTAAGTCTTTCTTTTTTTTCATGCGTAAATGTTTGCACTGGGTCAGGGTTTATTTGGCTGCAAAAATATCACACAAGGAGTACATCACTGAAAAAAGGTTGATAACCACTGTTTAGGGGTAGCATCTGCACTACAAATCATTCTCAAATATCTTCACAGGCTCTTTGGCTTCCACTTCCTGTATATGTTCCGACTGATGAACACGCAGAGTCTCATTCAAGTTCTAAGTTCTAAGTCATCAAAGACACTTGCAGTTGAAAGTATCAGCGGCGGGCATATCGCAACACTTAGCAATTCACCCTTGCAAGAGGTTTCATCACCGCCCCAATGCAAGGGATGAGAGAGAGAAAAAAATACACATACATACATACATACACACATACATACACACATATATATATATATATATATATATATATATATATATATATATATATATATATATATATATATATATATATATATATATATATATATATATATATATATGATTTTATTGATCCTGCTTCCATGCCTTCCCATTTTCCCTCTGCAGCTTAAGCAGCACTTTTGTGGACAAATCTCACATTTGTGTTCCTTCCCGGAGGCTATTAATTGTCCTGAATAGGCGTAACCGCTCCCAAGGCACAGCTGTGTGGCGGCAATACAAGAGGCAGTGCAGTGCCAAGTCTTGCTAGGGGTTTCGTCAACCACTCCACCCGGTCTTCTCCTTCAGCAATGAGACAGGCAGGGGCACTTAACGCAAAACAATCCAATATTTGATTTTAATCCATTTTTTTCTCTGGTTTGCTTACAGAAAAATCAAATGACCATGACATCAGTCAAATTGGGTTTTGCTATTTTTCCCTTCTGGGATTTTAATTATTTCTCCTGATGTCAAGCAAGCATTGATATTTAAAACAAAAAAGGTACACATTTATCATTATTTAACTCATTCAATGCTGGCCCAGTTAAAAAAGGGTTTTCGACATTTATCTATGGCAGTGAATGAAAGCCCTGTAATGAATCGCAGATATCTGCAGATGTCAATGGAAGTAAATGAGTTAAAATCACAATTCCATCAGTGATAAATATCTTACTATAGTTAGCATTATTGCCATTGACATTTAATTTTAGTATTTTTAATGCCATGAGATTTTAATTTTATAATTTTAAATGACAAAACCAGCCCATATGTAATATTGTATATACAATATGTTGTATATTATATTTATATTTGTGTATAAAAAAATAATAAAAATGAATCCAAATCTAAATTGAATAATTGAACAGTTTTATATTATACATACATTATGTTTGATACTATATTTATAGATTTTTATATTAAAAAAATTGAAATTTAAATTAAACAATTAAACCAAAATCTTTGAGCAAACACATTTCTGATGTCTACCAACAAAACATCCTCACTTGTCTCCACCAGGCTCCTTCTAGGGCCCTCATCTATTCTCGTTACCTGGAAGGTGGCAACTTGGAACCTTATTGCAAAGCCGACCACCTGCCTTCTAAAACACATTTAAATGCACCGCAACTGCGAGCGTGTACACACAAACACACACGCGCGATGATGAAACAAGTGGGCTAGGCGAGCAAGAACAGGGAGGGAAACTTCAATCTGCCTATAAATGCTCAACAGTTTCCAAGGTGACTTTAAGAGGGAAACGGTAGCGGATAATTCATTACCTGGCCTCCATGCAGGCTAATGGGCTGAAAATGTCATCCCGCCAATCGCGAGAGGGAAACAAGAGCATCTGCCCCATCAAAATAAGAGAAATGGACTGTTAAATTGTGTCAAATGCTGTCACCTGAGAGGTAGCTCTTGCCTGAATTAGAATACAGCAAAATGATTCTAAACACCAGGGAACATTGGAGAAAGGGGCAGTGGAAAAGCTGTAACAAATGCCATACAAACAATACATTTACATTTTGTAAAGA
The DNA here is from genome assembly GCF_059441005.1 of Hippichthys cyanospilos. Taxonomy (NCBI): domain Eukaryota; kingdom Metazoa; phylum Chordata; class Actinopteri; order Syngnathiformes; family Syngnathidae; genus Hippichthys; species Hippichthys cyanospilos. The sequence goes on along the minus strand of NC_142384.1, from coordinate 6,081,995 downwards.
AAACAAATGTCATAATAAATGTTATGACATTTTACAAGAATACAACTGAAATATAAGAAGCCAAATAGATGTTATTTTGCGAGAATAAAGGCTTTTTATGGGAAGTTTTTAACTTGCAGAACTACGTATTTTTTCTGTGTGGGATTTTTTGTAGATTAGTTTATTGTTAGAGCAGATAATACCAACAAAGGTAATAACTTTAAAAAAAAATAGGTTGTCATATGATGTTGCAATATGACAATATGGTTTGCAAGATAAAAGTTGCTTTGCATAAAATATTTCATTTCATTTTTAGAAATAAAATCAAGTTTTATAGACAGAAGGAATGAAGGAAGGATGCATGCAAGAAGGAAGGACAGATGAAAGGAATAAGGAAGACTATATGTAAGGGGGGAGGGAGGGAGGGAAGGAAGGAAGGAAGCATGATTTGAAAGCAGGTGTGAAGGAAGGATGAATGGATGGATGGAAGGAAGGAAGGAAGAAAGGAGGGAAGGAAAGAGAGGGAGGGAAGGAAGGACGGAAAGAGAGGGAAGGAAGGAAGGAAGGAAGGAAGGAAGGAAGGAAGGAAGGAAGGAAGGAAGGAAGGAAGGAAGGAAGGAAGCATGATTTGAAAGCAGGTGTGAAGGAAGGAAGGAAGGAAGGAAGGAAGGAAGGAAGGAAGGAAGGAAGGAGGAAAAATAGGTTGAAAAAAAGAAGAAATGAAAGTTGAGGCGAAGATATAAGGAAGCATGACTTGCAAGCAAGTATGAAGGAAAGGAGGAAAGAATGAAGGAAGAACAAGATAGCGAAAAAGAAGCAGAAGCAAAGATGGAAGGATGCCTGAATCAAAAGCAAGTGTGAATAAAGGAAGGATCAAAAAAGAAAGAAAAATATGTTTTACTGGAGGACAATAATTATATATTATATATATATATATATATATATATATATATATATATATATATATATATATAATATTAATATACACAGTAATAATAACATATACTATAACATATGCTGTATAATAATAATAAAAGTAACAATAATAAAAGTAACAATAATAATAATAATAATAATAATAATAATAATAATAATAATAATAATAAATACAATAAAAATAAGCAACTCCGGAAGCAAGAAAGGGGGGAAGATAAGGAACAAAGGGAGGAAGGCAGGAAATTGGTTTAAATGTTTCTTAGAAGTATGAATAAAAAACAGGTTGGAGGTAAGGTAGAAAGGAAGGAGGTCAGAAAGGAAGGAGGTTGGGAAAGAGATATGTTTCAGCAAAGGACAGATGGAAGCGAGGATGCAAGTATGTGAAGCAACTCAAGGGAAAGAAAAAAAGAAGGTCAGGAAGAAAAATATGTCGGGAGTGGGTGTGGGGACCCTGAAAATGAAAAACACCACAAAGTGCATGCCTATCCTGTATATTGCTTAGCATGCATTTTGTAAATGGACGTGACGGATTGACACCTATGTGGCACATCTAGTGCGAAGGCTTGAAAGACAAAGACACACTTCCATAGGATGCTTGGGTGATGCTCATCACTTGATGCTCATCTCGAGTCGACCCACCACGGCCGAAAGACTTCCTTTTATCCTCTTGTCTCTAAACGGTCCTTTGTGATGATTCAGCATATTGAAACAATAACGATGTTACGCACAAAACGAAAGGCGGCTGTTTTTTGTTTTTGCTTGCTTGCTTCGCCGTCTTGTAATTTGGCGGTGTGCGGCAGCAGATTCGTCACATAAAAATATAAGGCTTTTTTAACGTTACAGTAAGATGTGATTTCGATTGAGATATAACAGAGTTGGTGCAGAAGAATGAAGACGACCAACCTGACTTGGCTTTGCGAATGTTCAGCTGTTGTTTCCCCTTTGACGACGAGGTGATGAAGAAGCAGCAGGTTCGCATGAGTTGACGCTAGCCGAACACTTTGGACATTCCACGACCCCTCTGCGCGTCAAAGTGTCAAACAACTCCCCCGCCTACTAATAAACAAGCGGTGCTCAAGGGAAGGAGACCCCCCCCCTCCTCCCCAACACCTCCCCGGTTTACATTTGGGGGACAAAACAATGCTTCCTATTGTCGCGTCTCTCCCGGTACCAACGTGCGTGAACCCCAGAAAAATAACTGACATTTCTTCACCAAAGACCAGCCTTCGTCTCGTCGCTTTTACAAGGCACAAAACAAAGCCTTTCCGCTTTCAAAATTAAACAACCATACTAGGGAATTAAACCGGGCTTTGCGCACAAACACGGGAACTCTCTTACTTTGAAAGTATAAAAGTTGTAAAATCTTACTAACTTGATGCCGCTCGGCTAGGTGGCTAATCCGCGAGGCTAGCAGGCTGTCAAAAAAAAACACCACCACCACCACCACCAACAACAACAACACACGCACACACAGCACAAACAAGGGCAGACCCACCTGACTGGCGGGGGACGTTTCCTTTGAGATACGGAAGACCACACATTTGAGAGGTCCCCGCCAATAGTGTAGAACGGGGAGTCAGGGCAAAACGACGCTCGTTGTTTCCTTTCTCTATTTAGTAACTGGCCGTAACGTCATCGTATTTAGTCACGTGACTTCATTCATGAGGCGCTCAAAACGAAACAAACAAAATATCAAGTAATAATTTAACACAGTTTTTGTGCACAAGGTTCATGCTTTATTATTTTAAAGATGACAGTTGGGCCAAGTCATATGTACATTTTCTAATATGTTGAATTCTCACCTCTCTCCTTCCTATGTGACATTTATACATAGAATATATAATAGACAGAATATATCATATGGTTTAAATAAACACTTGTTAATTCTTAATTCAATGCCAAGTTTAGCATTGTAAAAAGTGTACTTTTGAAAATTGAAAAAGTAGATGTGAATAAAAAAGATCATGAAACAAGTGTGGGTGTTATTTCCCTCAGTTCTTGATCAGTTCTTCTTTGTTCTTGGATTGTTGCTGCTGTTAAAGATGCTGATCCCACGCGATCGCACGCCCGCGGCCTCCACGGTCACTCCTGGCTGCTGCATCACTTGGTCAAGAGTTGTCTTTTTGATAGCAGCCGGAGAAATCCTCTCTTGGTCTGCCAATGACTGGAGTTCCCTTTTGGAAACAAACAAACAAAAAAGGTAGTCACTTTCACAGCAAGCTAACTTACTGCACATATTCACTCAAAGAGTTCCTTCAAATTCTTCAAGGCCTGAAATTCTGATCAAGCCAATGGAAAAGGGAACAAAAAGAAGAAAAAGAAACACATCAAAAAAGCCTGGTAACATTCCTAAAATCTTCTGCTCAACTATCAAAGGTACTAAATCAAGAATTTGGAAGCGAGCATAGCAGTTTACATCTTATCTAAGAGTTTTTTCTTGTCTTGCCTAGAGTGCTGTGCCGTCATACCTTGTTCGAACGCAGGAGGCCTCGACAGCGTTGATGAGGAGGCTGCGGAAGCCACCGCTCTCCATGACGTGAAGGGCATGGATGGTGGCGCCCCCCGGTGAGCACACGTTGTCCTTGAGCTGCCCGGGGTGCTGCTCCGAGTCTAACAACATCCGAGCTGCGCCCTTTCAAAGACACAAAAAATGAGATTAAGATTAGGTTGGCTGCGTGTTAATTGTGTAATTGACGGCGACTGAACATACAACCTCCAAATTACAAAAGCAATACTGCTATTTTGTTTAAAAAAAAAACAACAACAAACATCTAATTATCCCCTTCAAATAAATACGTAAAAAATAAAATGTATTTTTTGTGTACAGAAATTAAAAGTAAACTTTCTTAGTGGCATGGCTGCTGAGTCAAGTGTGACACTTAGTGGTAGAAGTCAATATAACAATTTCAGTTGCATGAACTTGGATTTATATTGATACAAATGACCTACGTGTGGTTGAAGGTGCTTATGAAATGGATCACACAGTACATGTCAATGAGTTTTAATCCGTGCATAACAGCACACAGGATCATTTGTTCATACCAGCAAGGCATGAGCCCCGAGGCGTACAGCAAGTCTCCGAGGCAAACCCATCTTAACGCCACCGTCAGCGAGGGCCTCCACGGCAGTGAAAGCCTGCAGGACCATCATTTGGGGAAAAAAATGTTAAACAATTTAAAAAAAAAACGAAAAAGTAAGGGGATTTGGGACAAAACAGAATGCTGCGCAAACATGTTTTTGCTTTAGTAGACTTTAGAACTGAATTTGTCCTGTGATCTCACTTAAACTATGTGGGGGGAAAAAAGATAAAGAAGAAATCATGAATTATGAATCAATATATGTGAATGTACAAATTATCAACATAAAAGTATCCTCCTTCATAATAATGACATGTTTTCAAAAAGGAATAATTAACTTAAATGTAATTTGTTTTGTGTGATTGACAGGTGATTCTTGATGACATAAAGGCAGTTTGGGTTGATCCATTACGATACAGAGGGTGACTAGAGTTTTAGGACAGTGGTTCTGAAATGGACGTACATATATCCCTAGGGATACGCAAAAGCGACCATCGACCACTTCACCCAAATGTGAGATTTCTACAAATTTTGCGCAAATGTCATCAAATCGTCTTCAGTATTTTTTTGTTTTGTCTTTTAATGTTGTGACAAAAAAGTATGTTTTCATTCTTGAATTAAAAGCAAATATTGAAACATGAATGGCCAAATTGTGTTATTGTGACTCCTTTGTAAATCATAAAGTTTCATGCGGATGATATTACACGATTTATCTTCTGGATTTACTGAATGAAAAATGTCTAGAGATCCACAACAAATGTAGACCCAAGGTTTGAGTGCCTTCATGTACCTACATTTTGAGAACCATTGCTCCATGAAATCGGATTGATTATCATTGTGTCACTTCAACATAAGATATTCACAAATGTTTGTTTCTACTTTGAAAACAATGATTTATTAATTTAAAGGGATATTGTGTAAAGATTTGGACAGTTTTTCATTACGGACAGCAGGAGATGTTGCTTACCATTGTCTGTGGCTATAACAAACATGGCTGCCTCAGGAGACGTGCCACCCCTCATGTAATATAATTTAATGATAACTAGACCTAGGATTATATTTAAAACATACTGGTGTGGTGGTCATTAATAACACATTCATTTGAAAGTCTTTGAAATTTACAATCATTTAATTTATTCCTTTTTTAAAGAAAAATTGTTAAAATCTTTCACAATTTCCCTTTTATCGAATTTCTGACGTGTTATGAATCAAAGCGGCAATCAAATCCTTCAAAACATATATTTTTTTTAATTTTCTGCCCTGTCAATTTGAGAAAATGCCTTGTTTACATAATAAAATGTTGGAAATGAAAACATGCCTTTAAACACAGATTCACGATAAATCAAGAAAATATAACGTTATTAAAATAGTCGGTAATTGCAGCCTTAAAACAATTTGTGTGCTTACAGTATGTGGTTGTGTCAATTGTCTGCAGTGAAATCTGCAGCGTAAGAACATATCTTACACATGCAATTTAAAACTCAGGCCTCAACCAATCAGTAATGTGACTCACGTAAGCAGGTCCGCTTCCACTCAGGCCAGTAACGGCATCAATGAGGTCCTCCTCCACCTCGGTGCAGTAACCCACACTGGCCATCAGCTGCTCCAGTAACTTTCCATCCTCCACCTCTGCATGGGTACCAGTGGCATACACAGTAGCCCCTTCACGCACAACCACCGGAGTGTTGGTCATGCATCGCATGACCTTCGGAGCTGCACGATACTGCAGCAGCTTCTGCAAATGCATACGCAGGTTACGATTCTGTATGTATTGGCCGATTGGCTGGTGGCCAATCCAGGGTTTACACCTGTCAGCTGAGAAAGGGTCCAGCTCACCCGCCACCATAATGAGGACAGGCGCTAAAGGAAACAGGCGAATGTCTCCTTCAGAGCAGCACACTGACTCGCCTTCTCGATGGAGCTGATGGTGACGCCGGCAGCACACGACACGATAAGATGGCGGTCTTCAATGCTCGGTCCAATCTCATCTAGCACAAAGGGAATGATGTGCGGCTTCACCGCCAGGAAGAGGACGTCACTCTTGTTCACTGTCTCTTTGTTGCTCGTTGTGAAAAACACCCCTAATTTCTGCAGACACAGTATATTGCCACTGACAAGCCGCTTTATGAACAAGAGGTCTTGTTATTTAAACTTTTACCCACCCGGAGAGCTTGTACGGTGGGAAGGTCTGTATCCGGGGAACTGGCAGTGATTCTGTGGGCGGCGATTACACCTGAACATGTTCAGAGATCAGTTCACTCCGAAATCAACACCAAGAATGAAAGCGCTAAACACACCTGCTGATGTGAAGCCTCGCACCAGGGCGTGAGCCACCTGGCCCGCTCCTATGAAGCCCACACTCATTCTGGCTGCCGATGGACACCATTTTAAATGACCATTTACACTTGAGATTACAATAGCAATCAGGCAGTACAGTGAAGCCCTATTGGCAGCTGTGAAATGGCTTGCTGCTCAACTTAAAGTGATAGTCCTCTTATTTGGCCATTTTCAGGAGTAGAAAGTGGATTTGGTTTGGATTTAATTTCATGGCTAAATTATTTAGAATGAACAATTATTATTTAAAAAAAAAAAACATTTTTGCCACTGAAACCGAGATCACATACAGCAGGCTCACAACAACAACCAATCACAGCTCAGCTTGTAAATGTCACATGACCAATAGGCGAGCCGTGATCGGGTAACAGAACTTGAGCACTGTTGCTGTCATTTTCAGTCGACAGCAAATGTGAACATGTGGCCTATTTAGAAATAGGAGTTGTACATAAAAAATAATTTAGCCATCAAATTAAATATAGAAAAAATACTCACCTAATACAACTGAAAATGGCAAGTGCGAGCTAAGCAAAGTGATCGAGATTAATGTAATACCGTGTTTTTGGCTAAATGTAGTAGGTACCCATGGAAACAGACTGTTTTATATATTAAGAACGAAAAATATAAAATACATCACTTCAATCGGTGTTTTAAAAAGGAAACCGATTATATTAGTAGCTATAACGGTAATCCTTAAGCGAATATTATGACATTTACTGACTATTTATCTATTGCAAAGCACGATTAACATGAATGACAAATGGGAGAAGTTGCTGAAAGCTGAAGAGTAAACAAAACACTAATGCAGTTTCGATCAAAGCGAATCATATCTTCACCACCAGCCCTGCAATCAAACACCGGAATAAATGTAAACACACACAAACAAAAAACTTACGGACATACCACAAAATAGTCCCAAGTTTCAAAACCGCTTTCGCTCTGTTGTGAATTATACCTGAGGGTAGAACTATTGACGGACGGATAAAAGCACCAATGAGTGTGCATGCTTTGGAAACGTAAGGCTAAATGACCAATCAAATTGTCTGAAAAGACAAGTTGAGGGCGGGCCATTTTAAAGGCGGAACCTTTTTTTTTTTTTTTTTTTTAAGGCGAAACGAATTGCATCAGTTTTGGCCGCAGGCGGAAAAAGACAAGCAGATGGCAACCAGATGGTGCGATGCTAACCTCTACTGGTGGAATGCGTAAATACAAAATTTAATTAATACGGAATATCTGTATAAAATAACTTTGAGGCTTTACGTCTGACCAGGCTATTGTTAGAGTAAGATAAGCTCAGTGTTTTGCCGGCTATCTTCGTATGGAGTGCGCGTTGCTGGATTTTAATGTCACAGAACTAACGTATTTAAAATGGCTACTAAATTGGTGATTGATGATTGCATGGTTCACAATCGCAACAACAACAACAACAACAACAACAACAACAAGGGCAATAATAATAATAATAATAATAATAATGATAATGATAATGATAATGATAATGATAATGATAATAGCAATTATTATTATTATTATTATTATTATTATTATTATTATTATTATTATTATTATTATTATTATTTTGTAGCGACTTTGAACCACCGTTGACATGCACCAATCATGTTCGTCTGGTGACAACAACTCTGATGGTATGTGGAACTTGATGAGAAAAAAAATACTATTTAAAAAAAAAAAGAAACATTTTTCCTACTGCTTTCAGTTTGAATGTCAGAGAAGATACTCAAGCGGAAACAGAAGATGAAGACTGGAAGTTATTTACATTTCAATTGTCAAGTTGATGAAAAAAAATGAACGTGAAATTCACTGATCAATCAATTTACTAATGTTCTGTTGCTCATAAAAATGGCATACACTTACATAGAATGCTATCAAGCTGACAAGCAAGCAGGTTAGCCATTATACTTTGCTAATTCCAACCAAACAGTATATACTGTACATGCCTGTGAATACATGCCTGTGAATCCTGTGACATTTTTTTCTACACCCCCAATAATGAGGGTTTGGTTCCTAGTTGGTCACTTTAGGTAGTGGCTTGTTTTTGTTCCTTTGATAACTTTACAACCTAAAGTGGAATTTATTGCAACATGGGAAAGCATGGCTGAACAACACATCATGAACAAACGTCTATTGCACCAAATATGACTTTAAATGCTCTACACTTCACTTAGTATACACTACATCCACTACATACATCACTGTAGCGATGAATAATTCCAGAAACACTTTTGGAAAGAACACGTACCCATGTTTGATCAGGATTCTTTTAATAGATAAGTAGATTTTTGTTTTTTGTTTTTTAAATTGAAGTTAATTTGGTTTTACAATTAATGTTAACTCACACTGGTCACAGTACCTGAAATATGCAGGGAAAAAAAAAAGCTTTTGTAATTTAATATGAAAAAATATCCAACAGAGAAAGAAATTGATACATAAATAGGAAAATTAATATGGTATTGCTATCGGATTCAGAAAAACATACAGAAGATTAACATTCTGTGGATTACGGAAAAATTATGTTCATATGAACTTTATTCCAGAGGACTGAACCAAAATGGCAAATGAGACAAAGATAAAAGGCTATGCTCGGTGCAAACTTTCAGTTGAATATATCTTCATACACAGTAGACATGTTTTCAACTTTTTACATGCATAGCGTATACATCCTTTTGTCTGAAGAGGCAGATGGAATGGGAAAATACTGATATTGTAATTTTTACTAAGAAAATAAAGGTGAGCTATAAATACCTCTTTTTAAAGTGTTAACTGATCTTTACTAGTTGAGTGATCATACACATGGGAAAAAAAAAACGCTGCATGTCCTTCCTCGTTAGTAGTCTTAGGTGTACTACAGATAACCAAGCAGGAATATCTGTTATATTACCCAGACTGACCTGATAGAGGCAGCACCCCAGACTTCCGCAGAAATCAAAGAAGACGATGAAATATTCATAGAAGGTATGGTAAACGTGACTTATGAAACATGTAATGCAAGCATTCAGCACAACCAGCATGAGCATCAGGTCAAACAGGAAAAAACACTCTTAACGCACCTCAAGCTAGTGGATAATCGCTCGGCACAATCTTTTACTGGTACTGTTTGTCGGTATGTGCATACCCTGTTTAGTTAAATTCCCTTTTTAGGTGATGGGTATAATCAACAGATGACAGTCTCGGAAGGCCTTTGCAGTTTTGGTTACATTTCTTGTTGACATCATGAGAATGAATGATCCCCAACACGGAGATTCAGACAGCAGCATCTTTTACCGGTTCCGATTCCAATCGGTATGTGCATACCCTGCTTTAGTTACATCTCCTTTCATGGTGATGGGCATAATCAACAAACGACAGTCTTGACGGACGCTTGCAATTTTGGTTAAAATTCCTCAGGTCGTCATACTCACTCCTGTTGAGTCTACCAATAAGAATGATCCTCGACACGGAGACTCAGACAGTAGCGTTTGTGACGAAACGGATCCTCTGCGAGTAGATCAGGTCAACGAAGTACAGAATGAGATTGACGTTGGTGAACACGGCTACCACCAGCTTGCTGTCCCATGGGCATTCTCCACGCGGACAGACCTCCGGGCGTGTTGTCAAGCTGTACTTCTTGTCAAAGCTGAAGATGGGCCACACCAGTGCAGTGCTGAGGTAGAGGATCACAGCCACGAAGGTGTAGATGGCGACAAACCGATCAAAGGGGAAGGGCATAGAAGCTGTCCGGCCGGATATTGTCAGCATAATCACTAACACCGTGATGGAGAAGCACAGGCTGTACACTACTACGCAGTACTCCGTGGCTATGTAGTTTTCATACTCACTGTAATTGTCCAGCGCGCCAAAAATAATGCAGGCCACAAATCCTTGGACCACCTTGAGTAGACCAGACACAGTTGCCATGTACCCCACCACAGCGCCCGGTTTGGCACGAGTGATGAAGACTTCAGCGGCGTAAGGGAAGACGCAGACGCTGGAGATGACAGTCACGGCAATGCGATAGGCTCGCTCTTCACATCCCTCGTCGGGGCAGTCTATTTCCAGGAAGTAAACGGGGTACACCACCGAGGCAGTGATGTACATGAGTGTCGCCAACATGGCGAATGCCACCGTTAAGTTGTCCCACGAGATGGGCATGCAGACGTGGAGTCGTGTGATGTCCAGGCTGAATACTACCAGCGTCACAGCAAAAGAGAAGCACCACACAAACATGCAGAAGTACCCATAGGTGGCGCTGTAACCTGCGCTGTGCGACACAAGGGCGATGATGGCGGAGCCAAAGAGCAGCTGGCACATTCGGGCTGCACCCAAAGGTGACAGCACGGCTTCCTTGTTGAGGTAGTGTCCACCGTGAGCGTCCATCGTGAATAAGAACTGTCGAAAAAACTTTAGCAAGTAACTGGTTTTCGCAATCTATTTACAAAACAAAGCAGGACTCAGCGCAAACGTACTAAGCAGTACTATCCAGGATTTTAGTTGTCGTCTATCTTTATGACTTGCATTCCTAATGACTTTGGATGTCAAGAATAACTAACATCAAATTCTTAATACACTTTGTAAGGTGCGTTTACTTTGTGACGATGGAAACACTCTCAGCCCCTTGCTCCGTCGCTTTTTATAGGTAGACCTTAATTACAATGGTCACTTTGTTGGCCCCAGGGATAGCATTACAGCGTCACTGCAGAAGCCTTTACAGTATATTCTATTGCTAGAGTAAAGATGAAAAAAGTTACCTTAGACTAGTATTTGTCTCTGCTGTACTTGACAGAGGTGATATTCCTGTTATGTAAACGAGGTCTGAAACCATTGGGAATTTTCCAATTCTGTCCAACAAAGTTTTTCTTTGCTCTCTCTCCAGTGTATTACGAGGTCTGTCCTGTTCCGTAAGCCTTCCTCAGGTCATATCAGTGAACGGTCATCCAACAAAAGCCGTCATTGACCAACAGGTGCTGATGTTTGCGCTCCTGTCACTCAAATTCTTCAGCGTCTTCATTGTAGCCCTCCATCGAAAAACTCCGAAAATTTGGTTATCTTCCTTTGTCCCCGTTTTGCTTTCGTCTGACCGCGTGTCGTGGTGGATTTCCAGAGATGGCTGTTTAAATGGAAGTTGCAGTCATGCCCAGGGTTACAGGCCCCCGGCTAGCGCTATAAATAGGGGCTCTATGTTCCACAGCAGTGTGGGAGGTTACATGTGGCGGGCAGTAGGGGAGTCGTCTTTCTTGGGAGGCTGAGTCAAAGCTCCTACCATAAGAAACTGGCATTTATACACTGTGTAATGACAGGGCGGAATGCTGAGACGCCCATTAGAGACAGCAATTACGCACGATCCAATGGGAAAATTATACAGAAGCAGTGGTAGATTTGAGCAAGGAAGTTGAACATAAATTGGTAGTTACCGAAAATACTTACCGTACGTGTGATATTTGTATTCTGGGATGTTGAATTTCATTTTGTAAAGGTGATTCTTATTAAAACATTGGTCTCACATCTGTATTTTCATAAATAAGATTTGAGGATGGGAAATTTGAAGACAGAGTTGCTTTTCTGCAAAGAAACACATTAGAAATGTGTTTTGCTACACCATAAATTGGTGTAGCAACACTTACGATCATCCGAACATGTAAAGAAGGAGACATTTAATTTACCAACTTACTACTCTCTAGTTGCAAGAGAACAAAAAGAAAAACAAGTAAAACTACCACTACTGAATTGAAATAACTTTTTAAAAAGAAAACAGGACAACATTTTTTTTCTTTGTATGTATTGTATTGTGTCTTTCGGATCTAATACAAAGACATGCAGCCAACACAGAGGGGAAAAACAGCCATGTATTTACAATTTTACAAAGAATCACTTCTCAGCGAAAAAAAAAGCACTTATAAATATGATTTACATGACAAAATAAATATGTAAATAACCAATGTAGTTCGAGTTTCTCCTGTTAAAAATATGTTACAGAATAAAATTACAATTAGTAATACCGTTTCTTCTGTGGTCGGTGTGACGCGATATGTCCTTTGGAAGACACCAGTCCAAACAGCATTGCCCTTATATTAAAAAGTGATCTCTATGAAGAAATATGAGCATGGAGCTGAGAACATGAACACTTGAAAGAACCTATACAAACACTCTTTCCATGTACAATACACAATATTTGTCTCCCTTTAGATGCTCATTGTATTGAACCGATGACTGGAAATTAGCGAGGAGCCTAACTACAGTATGTACTTCGGGCCTAAAGTGGACCGATTGTAATGATTCAAGAAATAAACTCCAGATTAAATGGCACTAAGGTGTGTGTTTGTGTGTGTATGCTTTAGCTCATCATGATGCCCCTAAAATGCCTCCAGTTGTATCATGAAACCATGTTTGTAGTTCAGTTCAATCTGTTGGAGAGGATGCTGATGGGAAGCAAAGCATGAATGATCCCTTAGGCCAGAGGTGCCCAAGTCTGGTCCTCAAGAGCCCCTATCCGGCCTGTTTTTTGTGTGATCATTATCCGGTACACCTAATTCAAGTAACCATGTTTGTTCAGCTAATAAGCAAGCTTTGCAAAAGTCCGTTAACAATCATGTTTACTTGAATGAGGCGTACCGGATGAGGGTTACATGGAAAACCGGTCGGATAGGGGTTCGCCTGACCTAGGCACGCCTTACGACAGGTGACCAAATCATTTGTCACCAGTAATGAGTCATTAGGAAGGATGATATAATAGGATTATGTAACGAGTATAGCGTATTTCCTAAATGAGTGGCCATCTCTGTAATTGACCCGATTGTTGCTTTATCCGCGTCGAACAAATTCAGTCCAACAGATGCTGGAGTAAATTCTCAGTTCATAGACAGTTTGCGTGCAACAAATGCATTTGCTAACCAAAACAGCAGCTCCGAAGAATAATAAAACTGACATAAATTCTTAGCACACATTGTAAATAAGTTCTGAGTTCAGTAGACTCTTCCCAACAAAATGTACTTGAACGTACTTCCTAAGAATGCTAGGTTCTTTGTTATTGGAAAGGCTGTGTTCTTTTCATCTGACAGACAACAACAGCATCCGGGTTGTCAATGCGTTCTTCGATTGCGCATGCCGTCATTTGGAACAGGATTTGGGCCGCGACTGGTGATGTTTCATGAGATCTCAAGGACGTAGGAATGGAGAAGAACTTCGATAGTGTTGACAAAATGCGTTCATTTAAGGAGCTACTCGACTCATACTTCCTGCCTGGATGATTTGCTCTTTGCTGCATTTCTCCATAATAAATGTTTTATTTTAAACGACATGTACAGGTATTTCATATTATTCCAAGGATGCATTTGTGCGTGTAAATGCATAACAGTGATCTTCTCCTCTGCCTTTGTGTAAATGAACATCGGCGGCCCACATGGAGCATTAAGGTAACCTGTTTCGTTTTGGGGGTTTTGCTTTGAGGTAATCCGAAGGGAGAAGACTAAGGTAGGGAGAGTGGATGGAGGTATCAGGTATGAACACTGGTCAGCGAGACCAGCCACAACCCTACTTGGGCTTTAGCTTGAAGATACTGATAAGTGTGGTTCGTTTATTTGTTTGTATGACTTCCTTTAGCTGCCACTGCTAAGCATGCCCAGTAGCTTGCTGGGGTCCATGCCTTGTTGCTGGGCCATCTTCTGCACATCAAAGCCCATGTGCATCAGAAACTGGATGACATTCATTTCTTGGCCTGTAAATTGGTCTCGGATGGTGGGGCAAGTGGGGTTGCAGTGCGGCCACGGGCAGCTGTCTATCAAATGCACAGGGCAGCCTTTGGGCGGGGCTTTGTTGTTCCTGTTGTCATGGAGACTGCGGTCCCAGCAGTGCAGTGCTCGGGGCAAGGAAGTGCCCTTGACTTGCACATCTGTCCAGTAGCTGCAAAGCGACAGAAGAGGGCGCTGTTAAACCACAAGTCAGCCTACTGAAATATTCATAGTGGCACTTAAACTCACGTTCTTGTGATGACTTCATGAGAGAGACATGCTGGGGCAAACATAGCACTGAAATTAAAAAAAAACAACAAAAAACATTTTTTACCAGGCAAAATGTGCGACTTATTCTCCTTTCCCATAAAATGTATGGCTTGAACTTACGGCACGTCTTTTAGGGTGTTCCTCAGCTCAATACCCAAATTTTGGATGTAACGCCACTGGCCTTCCTGCACTGGCTGTCCTGTTAGCTGAATGTTGTCGACTGTCAACTGGGCCTCATCGAACAGCCATTGGACCACGAAGACTGGACCTAGAAAATGGCACCATAGGTGAATATTTCAAACAAAGCCATCATGTACTGAGGGGGTTTTCAATCCTGGTCCTCTGGGGCTGTTGTACTGGAAGCTTTACATGTCCCCATGCTGCATGATACCAAATGTTCAGGATTGTCATCCAGATGACTGTCTGATGTTTTGATTCAGGTGTGTCGCAGCAAGGATATCCAAGTATACTGTACAAAACAACCAGGACACCGGCGCTTGAGGACGAGGATTGTAAACCCCTGATGTGCTGTACGGCTCTTTGAATAAGTGAATGTGTTTTTCCGTGGTGCCAAAGCATACATTTTATGGTAGGAAAGACTCTGTAGCCAAAAAAACAATTCCATTCCTCTCCTTCATGGGCTTGTTTGCATTTCTCTGGCACCACTCCTCCCCAGTACCTGGTGATAAGATTAAATACACTGATCAATGACTATTACATCCTGAATAGGTACCAATTCAGTTGCAAAACTAAGGTTGCGAATGCGTTCACAGTCTTAGATTAAATCTGTCTGAATTTGACTGTGTTGCTTTCTGGTCTCTAAGTCATTTTCTGCTAAGTTACACAGTTGCCAAGGTATCTTTTCGGAAGCACTTGTGATATCACCAGTGAGCTGAGTATGCAATTAGTGTCGTTCTCCATTCACAGTTGTGGGAGAACGGATGAAAAAAAATATATGAACGCTCCAAGTGCAATATAAATTTGAGAGGGGTGCTGTTCAGTTCTGAAAAAATTGGTTGGGTCAGATAAGCATTTATGCGTTCCGCTTCGTACCAGATAAAGTTAGCTGTAAGAACAAAATGCGCAATGTGTTTGTAGAAAATAAATGCGATTGCCATGTAAAATCTCGAGAGTCTTGGGACCCTACTTGATGCCTCTCTTGATGGTTTCAGTGGGAGCACAGCTGACTGCATCCAAGCAGTCTGTAAAGTCATACTGCTTGTTGTCCAGGAACCAGCCAGAGTCTGCCAGGCCACGCACTTGTATCCCAGTGTGTCCCAGACCCTCCAGCAGCTCCGACACACGGTCCACATTCAGTAGCACCCCCGTACCACCGGCACTGTAAGCAGTTTGGACATATTTGGAGTGAAAATCGTAGCACTGATTAGAATATTCACGTGGTTTCGCTGGTGAACATACCTGCTCCCGGCTAGCAGCAGAACCTTGGCGTTGTCCAGACCCTTTTTAAGCAATGCTTTAACGACCTCTTGAATAATCAGTGAACCCATAAAAGCGTAGCCACCTGCTCAACACAGAGAAAGAACACGTGAAATTTGGACCTTGTTTTTCTTCAATTCTACCATATGTTTTAGAGCAGGGGTGCCCAAACGTTTTTGCCCCGAGATCTACTCTTCCAGTAGCCAACCTCCTGCAATCGATGTAGCCAGGGGAATTTGGGACCAGTGAGCTCGTGAACTGTGGTAACCTATGATGGGCTTCCAATTCAATTCAGCGCCATTGTAATAGATTTATAGATCCTCTTTTGCATATTACTAAACATCGTTTAGTGATATCACTCTTTAGTAAACACTATACAAATGAAAATAGACATTTGGGCTGTGTCACTCCTGTCACTAGATTTGTAAAACTGCAGTGAGAGACAGAGTCTGACTCGCTCCACGTACTGGGCTTGCGGTACTTATTATCGCTTTCATCGAGGCAGGGAAGAGTAAAATGACCCAGGTAGGGCAGACACACAATTTTCAGGCAGTAAGTAGTAGGGATTGAAAAGATCTGGTTTTTCTTTTGTGTGTTTTAGCTTTTTAGACCAGAAGTGCAATAAAATACTGGGGAGAATGCGTTGCTTGTCAATCTATTGCATTATAGTAAAACAGCCAAATATATTGAGAAGGCCATCAAATGCTTCAAAAGAAATTTTACCATAACAAGTGATATAGGACACGAGTGACCATGGTACACTTTTAATTTGCGGTTCTTTCTGGAAGCATGGTCGTAATAACTACTTTTGAACTTTTTTGTTCTCAGAGCAGCTCTCGATATAAACAACACGGTCTTGTTCTGAAATCTTGTTCATTTGTCAATTCAGGATGCTAAAAAGCAACCAAATCAAGCGACGACTCGTGAACTTTCTTCTTTTTCGATTCAAGTTCTTTTTTTGAGGTGAGATTTTTTTTCCTCCCATGTAGCGCAAAACTACTGTACCTCAGCAGTCGACTGCCCGATATATTGAGCACCCCTGTTTTAGATAATCCAGCAACAACTAACCGTGCTCTGTTTTGGCGGTGGCGCCGCTCCACACGTCGCTGGAACAGTATGGGATGTACCTGAATGAAGAATATTAAAATTATTGGATGTTCATCACCAAACCATGTAATTTTAAAGAAAAAAAAAAATCACTCAACCTACACCATGTTGGCATTCCACCAGTGAGGATTTTCCTCCGGCAGTGGAGACAGAATCCCAGTGCCTGCACAGACAGATCAGGATGTATCATTAACCATTCCGGCACTCCCAGACACATCCTTTTCCTCATCATCATTACCACATGAATTATAGTTATTACACCGCCATGAGAGACGGAGGCGTACACGCTCCTGGAACAGTGGGCGCCAGGTTGACTTATGCAGCAGACATGAGCGATTTGCTCATGGTCTCAACAGTAGAGTGAGGCTAGTGTTTGTGTTGTTTGCACGTTTCTGCAAAACCGATTTGAATTTACCAAGAAGTTGGTCTAGCAAAAGAATTGTCAAACAAAAAAATCATCTATACAAACAATGCTCTAAATGTATAGCTAAAATTAAAGGACTAACTTGATAAATGTACTGTAATGCGACAGACAGATCGAAAGCGAACTCATGCGAACATGCATGGAAGGTGTATTGGACATCCTGGATTGTCCTTAGGTGTGATTGGGTGTGTGAATGGTTGTTTGTCTCTGTGTCCCTTGCAGTTGACAGGCAACCAGTTCAGGGTGTCCCCTGCCCGTTGTCCAAAGTCATCTGCGATAGGCACTAGCAAGCCTGCGACCCTTGTGAGGATGAGCAGCTCTAGAAAATGGATGGTGGAGTTTGTGCCTACCTGGACCTGTATAGGTACAGGTTCCAGGACCGGGCCAGAAAATAAATGGCTTGGGAGAAGATGAGCATGGAGGCTGGTGAGTTTGTTTACGTATCCGCTGTAGTGGTATCCAAGCTAGCTTGCAAAACAGCTGAAGTTAACATTGTTTAATAAAGAAGACTCGGAAGTGGGGAAGAAGAAAGCTACTACTTTTTTCCATTGTGGTGCAGCGCAAGAGCAAATCCCTCTCTGTAGTAGGCCCCAAAGAAACATGCACGAGAAATACGGAGTTTGTTTCACATCTAGTCTGAACATAGAATAAGTGCGCATTTGCATCATGGAGCTATTTGGATGGTTTGTTTTTTTTGCACTCAGCACAGCTGATGATTTTGTTTGTTTGTCTCCAACCTCGATTTTTAATGCCATACAACAGAGTTTAGCGCTTGTCAATTATTTTTTGCAAAGCCCATCTTTGGACAAAAGAAAACATTTTTGTATGTACTTGGCTGCAGCCAGTCAGGATACTTGAAGAACCTGTTTTATTATGGACTTCAGATTTTTGGTTCCTGATTCATTATCAAAATTTGAATTGTTAATCCAGAAGATTCAGGTTACGACCCGCCCTTTATAGAAACCATTGAGATGAGTTGTCCTTCCTCGTTATGTATGGGAATTCGAAATCAGGTGTTATCCATTCGGTGATGTTATAATGACAGTATACACAGCACGTATATCAAACAGGTGTGGCGAGGCCGGACCTGTTTTTGTTTGAGGCCACTTGGACGAGCTCATCAGCCTTCTCATGGTCTCATATCGGCTGTCGCAGTTCTCTTTGTTGAAACAGTACCACCCCCCTGCGCGGCGAGTGCACAGAGTCAATACAGACAAGGTTATTGGTTATTGAAAAACAACTCAGACTGATGAGCAGTATAGAATGTATATAGATATATGTCCGTCAAACTTACCCTCAAGGAATATCAACCAGCGTCTGCTTCCTCTGGATTCTTTCAAGTAATACCTGAGGGACATGCAAGAATAAACCGTTGTGTCATGAACCATCTCCAGTTACACAATACCTTTTAGTTTTCAACCAGCATGACAATGCATTTCAAACAGACACATTCCAGTGTTGATGTGATGCATTATCCAAATCTTTGGGGAAAGATAACCAACTGCCTTGATACCTTCTCAATTTCTCTCGTCAGTTTGTCAGACCTTTATCGTGAATGTTAGCATCCTGTTGCATTGTTGATTGCTATCTTCTGAAAAAAGGTGACACCAGGCTGCAGCATTGGAAAAAGGTGACTGCATTGATGCCGCTGATCTCAAGGTCCCCTATGTTGCTTATGTTCCTTTGAGCTCATCGTTTTTCTGCAGTGATCTCACAACAACAGCGATGACCAAATCGATTGGCATTTTAGATTGTGGTAATCGCATGATTGTTTGCGTGATTTTTAGAACGGCGCAGACCTCGCAACAAACTCCAAGGCAAAGTGGATTTTGTGAAGCAAATAATCTCGGGTGTGTCAATGAGGCAGGCGACTGCCCATGACTAAACTCAAGCGACAGCCAAACACGTTTCGGTGAGTGCATAGAAATCCATTTGCTCAGATGCTGAGTCATTCTTTGGCTGTATTTCAGCACTTTATACTACTATAGTAAGCCCCACTCAGTGACACTCATTTCTGAGATCTGCAGATAAAAACCCCTTGAGATGAATTCTACATGTTCACACCTACTAAATTATTTTATTTGTCAGAAAATGTGAACTGCTGGATTTAGCATCTTAACTGACAACCTATTCAGTATATAATGCAAAAAAAAAAAAAAAAGCCATCTGCCACCCTGCACTGTTACTCCTGCTGTGTCTCTAAAGCGCTTAGAGGTTTACCGTACTTCTGTTAAAGGAGGAATTACACAGAATTATTATTGTTAAAGCCATCATCACCGGCTTTTCAGTCATGTCTAGTATATTGCTATTCTGGTCCAAGACACAGTATATTAAAATAAATAATAATAATAGTATTATCAATAGTGCAGGTATCCGTGCTAATTCAATTACAGTATCAGTGACCAATGAAAAACATTGATCCCCCCCCCCAAAAAAAATACACAATGATGTGCAAAGCTATTTCCAATGCATATATTTGAAGAAAAGCCAAATCAATTTTTCGTGATCATGATCATGGGTAATGATAAAATAATCAAATTTTCGACCCCAAATTATGTTTGTCACACATGCTCATACTGGTAGTATAGGATAAGCTTTAATTAATTTAGTAAAGAGCAATAAACCTTTCATAAAATATATAAATAAATGGCCTCTGATAGGATATTTTACAACACATTTCGAAAGCAATAACCTATAAAACCGATGCTGTTAACTTATAAGTGAGTTGGGGGATGACATTATTGTGCATTTAATCCCATGACTTGTCTGTTTTCATAATTGAAATCTTGCTGGTGCAAGGATAAACATGAATGTCCAGTAGTGGGTTATAGAATCATAAACAAAAGAAAAGGATGGTGTGTCCCGAACGTTATCATTTGCTATGGAAACAGTTGGGTTAAAATAGCCCAATTACTGCTCCAAAAAAGGACAACCCAATATTTTGGTCAATTTAACCCAGTGCTTCTCAAATAGTGGGGCGAGCCCCCCTGGGCAGTGCACGAGGCGATGCCAGGCGGGAGCGGATAACTCCAGGGAAAAAGATTTGGTTTTGCCTTGTGAATTGTAATTGTGGTCAAATAATGATTGGCATCTTTTTTTTCCCAGGCACTTTGATGCAATTGGGTTTTTTTCTGGCTGAACAAATCTTTACCCTGTATGGATACCGTAAAAAATAGTTAACAGTTATTGAAAGTTGGTTTATATTGAGTTTTTCTTTTGTCAATGTTAAAAACGATACAGTTTTAGGTATACTGTACTTATACAATTTTTATAGAAAATAATCTTATTTATGGTCAGCTAGGCAAGTGGAGAGGTATGAAATGTTTTCTCTTTCCTGGAGGGGCTTTGCAAAATAAAACTGAGACGCACTGATTCAACCCAACTTTCCGATCTATCTCGTACGCACACAAAAGAACACAAAATGGTTAATTTTGTATTCAAACAAACAAACAAACAAAAAAGAGTTAGTGTGTATAAAACAACTCAGGAAGTCCAACCCAAATATTGGGTCAGTCCTTTTTTAAATCCATAATTGGGTTATTTTTAATCCAATGTTTTTCAGCTGTAAAACAGCTATATCTTAGAAAGAAAGAGGAATTACTTATTATTATTATTACTTTTTTTTTAACCACTACTCTTTTACTGCATTTAGGCAGTTTATAACCTTATTAAAAACAAGTGGGATTCCATCCATGTACACACAGTAATGCTGAGAAACAGCGGAAATAACACAAAGCTTGATCATAACGGCCTTTGCCAATTAAATAAAATAGCTTTCAGTGTTTTACTTTGCGTGTACGACCTAATAAAAATAGGCCCATTTTGTGGCCACGATCCACAGGTTGAAAACCCCTTTTCTATAATATAAGGCTCATAAATCAAACGACTTTAAAATAAACCCAGAGGACATAAAAAACAGACAAGGCATTTGCCAATTGCTTGTAATGTTTTATAGTACAACCTCATAAAAGTTGAACTGGACATATTTTGAGCCCCGCTCCAGAGGATGGGAAACCTGTGCTGTATTGAAATAGTCATAAATGGAAAGCAACACATAACAAATAGTAGAATATATACGGTAGAAAAAGACACATCTAAATTAAAAAAGAAGGGTGGCTTGTCAATCAATAAAATTAATTCAACGTTTGACAATACAACCCATTAAATTGGAACCAGACCCCATTGGGGCCGTGATCCATGGTGTGGGGAAACCTGTCCTAAAGGCTTATGAACCTCATAACTTAAAGGAAGCAAGAAGACATTACAACATTTAGAAAGAATGACGTGCAATGAAAAGACATTTTCACCCTATTGGCAAAACTTTCAAGTAACGTTCCTAATGCATTCAGCTCTCTTTTTGCAAAAGTTGCAAATCAGCTTCTCTTTTACGTACCCCGCGGGGCTCCCGTCGTTGCAAGTGACCGAGGCGTTCTCCAAAAAGTGAAGCCTCATGTCGTGGTCGAGTTTCTGCGCCGAGCACGGGTAGAGCGACTGCGCCAGGTTCTTCACTTGCGTCATGAAGTTATCCATGTTCTCCTCCACGGCGGTGAAATCCAGTGGGAAGCTTTCGGTGGCGTCACCCCGGTTGCCGCTCGCAGCCCGGTATGTGGGAGGCGGCGGCGCGCGTCGCGGTTGCGGGTTGCGGCCACCTCGGAACCTCCGCGCGCACAGCCCGGCTCCGGACTGCATCACCACCAGGAGGACCGGCACCAACAGCGGCAGCAACGACGAGACCGCCCGGACTGCTGTCATCTTTGTCCACTGATAGTTGATGGGAGCGTCGCTTTAGTTAACTTCTACCACTTTCGCTTTTAGGTTCCGTTGGAATTGTCGTAGACGATCCGCTCGACACTGGTGCCATGCTCTTGTATTTTATTCAAACTTTCCCCCCTTGGGTGCGCATGCAACCAATCAGCATCTGCGGGGCAGGACTCGGAGCACGTTCAAGCGTGGCAGAACAACACCCACCCACCCTGCCCACCCCTTCCACCACCCTCTTTCTTTTTTTCTTTTTTAAATATAGTTAAAACACACAGACACACATGCTTCTTTTGATCTACGCTGTTCTATTTGATGTGGTGGTTTTATTGGCCTTGGAATGCCAATTCCCTCATTGCAACACCGATTTATTATGGAGTAACAATACGCATCTTGTTCATCAGACACGCATTCACGTCATACTGAGGATACATTTCGAAAATGAGAAACTGTCCCATGATAGTGATTTCGATTGTTCTGTTAATCCAATGCTCCTTAATTATACATTGCATAGGCCCTCCTAGGAAAGCGAAAACCTTTCGGCCGCCCCTCCTACTGCCCATTTGCAGAGCCGACTATAAATAAGATTATTATCTGCAAGAATTGTGCTATACTAAAACTGTATCATTTTAAACCTTAACGAAAGAAAAAAGTAACATAAATCAACTTTCAACAACTGTTAACTACTTTTTTACAGTGTTGGGTTAGTCTAAAATTGAAAAAAATAAGTCTATCAACATGCCTGAAAAAAAAAGCCATTTTGCGTTTTATTTAACTTACACTTTACATGGCAAAAAAAAAAAAGTCTTTTTCCTGACGTCATCCGCACATCCTCTGATCACCTTGTGCCCCCCCATTTCAAAAGTACTGTGTTTATTAGACAAAAATGTCCTATTTCCAACTGTAGCACCAATATAATGGTGGCAATACACATTTTATCAATCAGATTCACATTCAGTTAAATTAGATCATTCATTTGAGAGGTGAATCTAATTTGTTCTGCTTTTATTTTTTTTAAACTACTAAAAATACCAATTTTGCCCTTAGTCCATCAATTTGTAAACTGAAATAAACATGTTTTGCTGTCATCAAGATTTTTATTGGATTGTATTATTGAGGACTAATTAGCCAAGTTAAAAAAATACAACAAAACAGCGATTGGTAGGCAATAAGTACAGGGTGTACTTATTGTATTAATTTGACATAAATCCAGACAACCTACCTTATGTGCTATAAACACATATTCATCATTTATACTAAATTGAGTTTATGAATCTAGAGCAAAATGGTCTCAATGGTAACTACTAGGATACTTGTTTTTCCTTCTTCCTTTCTTTTTTTTTTTTTTAATCCAGACAGGGCCTCCGAAGATCAAAGCAACCATCATTCTTCTCCCCCCACCATCCCCTCCTACATCAGTCTCTCTCGCTATGTCTCTCCAAACTTTCCTGAGCGACGGTATATTCAAAGCTGAGCGTCCTGAGCACAGGAATGCGTCATTGAGCGTTTGTATTGAGATGCAAAGATTTGTTGGTAAATAAGCATTTTCAAGAGTAAACAATAAAATACCATAATTTAGACACTTCTTTTTTCTTTGAACCCAGTGGTTTAGAGTCAAGTGTGGCTTATCTGCTGATTTTTTTTCCAGCCACCTGGGGGCAATCTACTGGCAAACAAGGGGAGATACAGTAGAAGAAGGAGCTATTGAAGGATTGATGTTAAATTGCCATTTTCCTCACCACCGGGGTGCACTCCCCACTAGTACAATCAATCAGTCAATCAATAAATCAATCAAATTTTATTTGTATAGCCCTGAATCACCGAAGTCTCAAAGGGCTTCACAGATGAAAAGAGGTCATGTCGAGACTTCTTTCGAAACACACACAAACAAGAGTGTTACTGTTGTGTTGGTGCAGTATTCTCAAAATCCAAGCGCGTCAGTTATGTTAAAAATATGTTGGTGCTGCTCATGTTTCTAAACATGCAGACTTGATCCGTCTGTCTTGAAGGTATGATGTTACTGTGACCAGGCAGTTTGAAAAAAAGTTTAAAAATGCAATCTTTCTGCATAAATGTCTGATTACAACCTGCGCTTTATAGTTCAGTGCGGCCTATACATGACAAAAACAGATTTTCTGTACGGTTTTTGTTGGTGTGGCTTGCAGTTAAAAAAATACAGTAATAACGTTGAGTGTGCTGCACAGAGGGCATATCCGTCCGCATACACTTTTCTCATAGGAAATAATGGAAATAAATTTGTGGGTGAAACTACAGTATCACCATCATGACTTTTTTTTTTTTTTTAAAAACTCCAGTTTCATTCCACTTTCCAAAAGCATGTATGTTAGATTCATCGAGGATTTTGCTGGTGTTACTGTAGGTGGAAATGATCATGTTCTGTGACTGACTGCCAAGCAATTAGGGGTGCAGTATATCACTTGCTCAAAGTCATCGGAGACAGATTCCAGTTCCCGTGTGACTGAACGGGATAAGAAATGTACAAAAGTCTATAGAAGAAGAGGCTCGGTCACTGATTGATTCTAGTCACTTTTCTCCTTGTTTTATCATCCCCAAAACCTTGAAGGGGCAACAATCAAATAGGTTTTGACCAGCGTAAATGGCAGACTCATATGGAGGGACGGATTTAAGACATTGCGGCAATTCCAGCTCTTCTGAAGAAACACCTGTATCAGGAAATATCTTTGTCCACAGAAAACCAGTTAAAATGACTCTCATTGATTGAGCTTGTATGTTAAACTTGTATGTAACACCATCATGCTGTCACATAAATAACCAGAAAACACAAGAGCAGAAAACAGTAGAGCTAGGATTTATTCCAAAGTCCCTCTCAGGCAGAACTACGTCTGGAGCTACGTCTGAAGTGCAAGATCACACAGCTGTATTGACCAAGATAATTGGATGCATGGTGAGATAAACAGTTGCTTTCAACTAAATTGGGTGGAGACATTTGGGTGCTAAACTTCATACCTAAATCACAGCTGGTGGTGTTAAGTGACAGATATTAAGTTGAAAGCTGGTAGATTCCCTAACGCCGTCTGGGTATCTTAAAGGGAAAAAGCCATCGTATATGACCAATGTGCAACGTTCATAGTACCAAGCGATTAGCAGCCTCCAGTAGCCTCGTTCGCTTTTACGTACCATGGTCGATCTTGTATCATAATAGATTTTATCGTCCATGATTCACATCAGAGGTAAAGAGCAGACGATTTAGCCACAAAAAATAAATCTTCTTGGCTACTCCAAAAAGTCAGCTGTGGTTGAGATCATGATCGTTTGCAATCTTGAATATTTATACTACAAAATGTTTGGCATCAAGTAAAAGGAAGTAGAGAAAGTAGAGATGTGTGTAGTATAAAACCATCCATCCCTCCATCCATTTTCTTAGCAGGCTATCCCCACGAGAGTTGCGGGTATGTGGGAGCTGATTTCGGGCAGTAGGCAGGTTACATCCTCAACTAGTTGCCAGCCAGTTGCAGGGCACACATTGACAAACAATCATTCATACTCGCAAACACACCTAAAGGCATTTTGGAGTGTCCAGTTCTTCTAACACATACATTTTTAGGATTGTGGGAGGAAACTGTGCCCAGGGAAAACCAAAGCAGGGACGAGGAGAACGCAAACCCCACACAGGAAGGCCATAGTGGAAATCGAACCTGCCACCTCTGCACTCTGCGTTTCTTTGTAGCCATTTGCGAACTATCCCCTCTGATAACAGTTTCAGAAAAATTGTCTCCATCTTAGGAGAAAATGGTTTCTTCTGATAAAATTGAGAGACTCTTGTAAAAACACTTGGCCGTGTACCTTGTTTGAACTCCTTGCGTCAGGCTTTTCTGGCTCCTGTTTCTCTTGTCCCTTTTTAGTCTGCCCCACCGCCACCACCTCCCATTGTCTGGTTGTGCCACAGACAGAAATGTAACCATACAAATCGGCAGGGATTAATGCTGGAATTAGGTCATTTGAAAATGACCCAGCTGTTCTGATTGCAGTCCTTTAGAAGTGCCCTCGTGCCCTCTCTCTCCACGCCACCCCTCCTCCGGAGCCCCCCGCCCCAACGCCAGGCCTCCCGTGAAAGTCAAAGCCTTGACTCTTTCATCTCCGATCAGTTGCACGCGCCCCTTGCAGAACCCCAGGTTTTAGTACTTAAGACTGCGCTGGCAGCGGCGATCATGCGACCGTTGCCCCCCGACGCACCACGGTCTTCCAGCCCGACGACGCCGGTTCCGCTCGCACACCTTCATCATTCATCTCGGCACGCCTGTTAGCGTTGATGCGCACATGCTGTTGTCATCGAGGGTCCGTCCAGCACGGTCCGTCAAGTGCGGCGAGTTGGAACTGTTAGGTCATGTTACATCAAAGAGATCAGGAGGGATCAGCCTCTTGAAAGGGACAGGCTCTGGCTCAAATCATCAGAAACAGGTGGAGGTCCTCAATGGGAGAACAAAGCAGAGATCACCATCCATAAAGCATTTATGTTTCATGGAGGAGTTCCTTTTAAATTCTTTTCAATTGAGAACACAAGCACACAAAACAAGAACGGAACAAAGTGGAGCAGGGATAGCGGTCATCGTCAATGTAGATGAAAGATAAAATGCGATCAAATCAGGTATGGTATTTAATAATTTAGTCTTTGAAGGGTTCTTTGGAATTTATCAGTAAATGGCATCAGAGGTTCACCTATCAGCGTTTTTAGCCGCTTCCCCTCACTAAGGTCGCAGGTGTGCTGGAATCTATCAAAGCTGTCTTTGGGCAGTACTAGGTGGAGTACACCATGAACTTTTTGCCAGCCAATCACAGGGCACACAGAGACAAACAACCATTCACTCTCAAGAACACACCTAAAGCAATTAGGTGTTCAATATAACTTCCATGCATGTTTTCTGAGAATGTGGGAGGAAGCCAGAGGACGCACCCAGGCATGGGGAGAATATGCAAACTCCACACAGGAAGGCCGGAGTTGGAAGCGAATCCATGACCTACACATTTGATGCGGAAAAGTTAATAGTCTTTCACCATAACCATAACCATAATCTTTGTGTCTTGAAAATCCACTGTGGTCAACTATGTGGTCAGTGGTCAGCTCTAAGTAATGACCGCTGAAAGGACTTCCAAGACTTCCAAGACAAAACAATTATTCAATCCAACACAGAAAATTAAAAGCGATAAAAGCAATAAGATTTGTGATGAATGTTGTCATCGAAAGATTTTCTCCGAAATGATAAAGTTGATGGCATCTGAAGGGTACGTGTTCGCTATTAGGTCATCCTCATGTCTCAAAAAAGCAAGTGCCTGCACACAAGCAACCAACAACAACAAACATTTTGTGCTTAGCTCTACTACATTTTCCAATCCGAGTGCGGCTCTGTACACGTGGCGCACGTAGCCGAACACAAATCCCCAAATAAAACTGTAAATGGCCTGTAAATGTGTTTGTCTCAACTCACTGTCCTTGAAACCAAAATGCCACCAGTTAGCATAAAGTTTTTCCCCAAATAACAGAAGAGAGTCTCCCCCAAAAGTTTGTCAAAAGGTAGTTCACAAGCACCTAACTTTACTGGACTTTAGATGTTCGTGGGTGGAGGAATTTGGCATGAGCGGGATTATGTAGATTCGCCGTACTTGTTACATCACAATGTATCCGAATTCACAAACGACTTAGAAATAGCAAAGATTTGCTCAGTTGTCCAATTTCACATTTGAAGAGTGGGTAGGCCCTTTTCAGACCTATCAATTTGTGTATAAGAAATACCCCTCCCCTCCCAAAAAAAAAAAAAAAAAAAGCTATTAATATGTCCCATTAAAGAATGAAACTCAGATCTGGAAATAGAATGGAAATAAAGAATTTCCTTGCATGTGAAAAGTACAGAGCCATGAAATTCGTTCAATAGTTTCAACCCATCCAAGTAACATAAAAATACAATAACACCAAGAGAACGCTGAATAACTGAATGTACCACAACAAACGAATGGAAAACGTCCTTTGCCAAGAATAAAAAAAATGTGTCCAGCTTGACGATAATTAAAATAGCTTACAGCATTGTGGACCTTGATCCACAGTTTTGGAAATCCCGAGCTTGTTTTCTAATACTGTCCTTTAAAAAAGACATTGATCCGTTGCTAATGCTCAAGCACTTAAAGGCCATCCGCTCACAGGAAGGCTTTGAGCTTCTGTTGGATGTCACCTCGGGCCTGAACTCCGGATAAGGGTCCCCTTAATTTCACATTGAAGCTGTTGTCAGAAGCCACCCAAAACAAACATCAACAGAGATTCCGGGTGTTAATGTACCGCTGAGCTCCTTTTATGTACCTTCACCACATGTCCATGACATTACCCAGAGAGATGCTGGACGACCTTGATCCCAACTTAAATCAAGGGGTGCCATCTAAGATGTGCATGCAAATGGAGAGAAGGAGAGAGTAAGTGAGACAGGAGACATCTGTCGAACAGACCCTTATTTCGTAAGAGGGGGCCATCTATTGGTTGCAGATGATGCCCCCCACTTGATAAGAACCAACTCTTTCAAGACCGGACAGCTTCCATTAGGGGTCTCTGCGGTCAGCTGTTTGTTGTTCATCGATGCAGGAAAGTCGTTGTTGCCCCTAAGCAAAAGTTTTTCTCTGAGGCCCTTGTACAAACAGAAATAAAATTGCATTTTATTTATGTATTTCTTCACTTTTTATTATGTTTTTGTAATTTTATTTCGTTCATATTCAATTCATGGTAAATAAATAAAATACAATAATGTTTTTCTGATATTAAACTGTGATATGATGGTTGAGGCTTGCCTGCTCTTGGTGGACTTAATACAACTGGACAAATAATTTTAAATTCCCTTTTCTTTTTAAGTTTTGATGGAAATTGCTGATGAGGGTTTATTGATGTTTAAATGCGCCAGAAAAAAGTCAGTGTTTTACACAATTAGGTTGATGCAATGCCCAGTAATGCTGGTGGGGAGAGGGAAGTTTAGGCCTCCCTGCTAAAGATGCTGCCCTTGCGACCCAATCCCGGAATAGTGTACAGCGGTAGAAGATGGATGGATGGATGGATGGATGATGGATGGATGGATGGATTGATGTGCTTCTGAGTGGTATTTATTCAAGTCGGACATCACTGAAGGCTCCTTAAGGTCTGCATTTTCTTTACAGAGCAGCCAAAAGGTTCAAATTGTAAACAAAGTGAAAACAAATAAGGGACAGCTAGATGATGCAAACTGAACGATGAATGCACCAAAATGTTAATTTTTTTTTCTCCAAACATCAATCATTTAGCAGCAGCATTTTACTGTAAGGATGCAATCACAAATCTGATAGCTGCAAGAAGTCACGTCTGCTGGGTTTTATGTAAAAATGTAAAACCCGATGAATGCCACCAAAATCTTCGGCTAAGGCTCTGCTCGACAAATTTGGCGCGACCTCTGAAGTGAGCGCAATCCCATTTGAGTTCAACTTGTCAATGATCCATTTCATGGACTCCAGGCAGATTCAGGATTCAAGTATTTGGTGACAGTTTGGGTGAAAAATCGTCATCTCAGTACACTCCGAGCTGGCACGGTGGCCTACATTACTACATGCTGTGCCTCATTATCCTGGACACTTTCTTAACACTGAGCAGCCGTTTTCTTTTATCCCGACAGCCGAAGGATGAAGCTACTGGAATCAAAGAAGACAAAGATCAGCGCCAGCTTTTGTGCTACCTGCTTTGATGTCATTTCTTTGGGCGGGGGTGTACAGCAGCTGACGTCGTTTGCCAAAGCGTAACCATCGTCGCCAACTGTCTGACAGGCGCCTTTTCATCAGTGTGACATCACTCTGCTACTTGATTACTTTCCGTGGGCTCTTCCAGGCCTCTGATTTCTTTTTTCCTTCCCAGAGGAATTTTAAACCATCTTTGCCGCTGTCTTCTCAGCATCTGACACATGTATTAGCATGTTTTGCCGATGTCGAATATTGCAGGTCACCTTTGGCAGTGTTCTACCTGAAGGAGTTCAATTAACAAAAGTTCATGAACCTGTTTATGAATCATATTCACGTAGCTGAAAATGCATCAGGGACCGGAGCTCTCCAGGCGGGATCTTTTGGGTGGTAGGTATCTACTTCCTGTTTTTGTTAGGATTCTCTCAAACAGAGCCAGTATTGACCAACCTTTAATGAACAAAGCAATTTGCTTTGAATCTCCTGTGATTGGTGTCATGCATGTGAGTCCATCTGCTTGCGATATTTGATGAGACGCTCCAAGTGAAGACATAGACGGCTCCGTTATTGTCTCCACGTTAACTGGCGAGCCGCCAACTGGCTGTCTGTCATATGTTTGTCACTTTTGGATGAGGGGTTAGAATGCACGTGTGGCATTCAAATGTTTTACATTACATCAGGGGGTGATTTTATTTTATGTGTGTGGTAGTTCATGTCAGTGTTTTATTAGTTTCAATGGAAAAATATTAGATTGGTTAACTTCTGAGGCAGCACGGTGGTAAGTGGTAAGCACTGCTACCTCATAGCCCTGAAGTCCACGGTTTAAAGCTCAACGATTGCTGTTTATATGGTCTAGCTGTCCTTGTGTGGGTTTTATCTCGGTAGAGAAATTCATTCCATAATATACATGATAGGTTCTTAGTGGGAGACCAGTCCAGACTCTAACCCAGAGTGAAAGAATAAACGCTAGGTTGTGAACTTTGACTTGATTGACTATTGACTGCCAGTGCCAAGTATACTTGTCAATTAAGTTTTTCAACAAGCAGGGGAGCTTGATGCTACCTTAATGTAAAATTGACTTTTGGAATCAATTTCACTGGCACACAATCACCAGTAGATGTCATTTATGCCTCATTGTGGATATGAGATTGAACACAATATTTTTTGGGCTTGAAAATGTCAAAATGTTCTCAAATGACTGGCAGTATTATACACTTAGGCCTCGTTCAATTTTACTTTTCAAGATTATTTTTAGAAGCTCTGCAAATTTCAATAGGTTTATATGATGTGCAAAAAAATAAATCAGGAAAAAATGTTGTGCTCTTTCAGTCCTTTCCTTTGATTCTCCCTCCGCAGTACAGTGAGCTGTGATAAATTACAAGGCAGTATCTAAAAGTGTTTGTTTTTGGAGGAAACTGCAGTGTGCTTTGGATATTTATAACCATGCTCTCATCTCTGCTCCATGTGTATATCTATCTTGTACCTGCCTTCCACATCATAAGGTTCACCTCCATGATTAAGAGATGTCTGAAGTGCGGTGACCGGCTTCTGGAGTTTTCCAAAGAAAAACGGTTTGAAGGGATTAGAGTGCATGTTTGTTTATTCTCAGCTGAGAGGATGTCGAGAATGACCGTGGAGAGGTTGAAGTGGGTTGGATGGCGCATGATTCATGTCAAGCTCTTTAATGTATTCCAGGGCACATCCTCTTACAACACCACGAGTAGGTATGATTATCATTGGACGATCTAATTACAAACACAGACTAGAGGTATATTAAAACCACCTCCACCGAAGTAGCGGAAATGTTTTTCGCAAAGAGCCAACCGATTCTGATGTAAATTCTGGGAAGATCATTTTTTTCTGTTCGTGGTCACCTTGGCTCGGCCAGTGGAAACATTTATTCAGAAAAAGGTAACCTATCTTGTTTTGAAATGTGCTTCCCTCCCTTTCTCCCCCAGCAGGAAGAAAGTGGTCGTCTTGCGGGTGGAAGTTACTCAGGTTTTACTCACTGACGTTGAAGCTTCATCATCGAAACACATCATCTTCTTTATGGGGGTGACTAATGAGAACATAGCCTCTAAGGCAGGGGTCTCAAACTCCAGTCCTCGAGGGCCGCAAACCTGCATGTTTTCCATACTGCTTATTTAAGGACTCCCCTCGAGGACTGGAGTTTGAGACCCCTGCTCTAAGGTTTTCATCTACTCATAATTGACATCACAAGAACCGTAAGAGCCATTTGGTTCTTCAACTGCTGGTATTTTTCTTTCTTTGTAAATGTTCCATATAAACAGCACTGATGCTGCATCGGGGCGAAGTTGACCAACTAATTTTTAGCCTATGGAAGTACTGCAGTATCAGCGTTGTAACTGGGAAGAGACAGCACCTTTGTGAAAGGGAATGTGGGAAAAGTGGTACAGAGATTGAGATGTTGTCTTCTCTACACTCACCTGACAAGTATAGTGAAACCTGGTAGCAGGCTCAACATTTCAAGATTCAAGATGCACTTTATTATCATTACACCTGCACAAGTACAAGAATACTAAATCGAGTTAACTGGCTTGAACCATCCAAGAAACATACGAAAAAATGACTAACAAGGAATACAAGACGACAAGGACAGTCAAGAAGCGCCACAGGAGAAGCTCTGCGGGATCTTAGATAAGAAGAAATAAAACACAAGGGTGAGGAGAGGAGAAAAAAAACGAGTCTTAGGCCATGCACTAAAGAGGGCGTAGCGTTTGCCTGGAAAAAAAAAAAAAATCCTCACACATTTGATACCTAAGTCTTCAGCGGCGACTTACTTCATCCATCTCCATGCCCCAAAGAGGGTTTGGCATAAACCTGGAAAAAAACAATAAAATCCTCGCACATTTGATACTTAAGTCTTCATCCGCGACTTACTTTATCCATCTCTCAGACCACCATTAATCACGTCACCAGTAGAAATAATCCAACTGTGTGATGCGTATCATCAAGACCAGGTAAGTATAAATATTTGGTGAAATGGCCTTATGGTTTTGGTGTTGTAGCAACATTTGTTGCTTTTGCAGAATGGTTGAATTGAACAGAATGGTTTGCGCTTTTTCCACTGGTCTCCTCAGTCTGTTTTATTCTGTTGATACTTTTCAATTTTTTCATTCTATTATATTACGAGGTCCAATATCTTCGGCTTCAAAACCGCTCAGCCGCTGCGACACGTGTCTGACGGTCACTCATTCATTTTGTGCCTAGAGCAAACATTGTGCCTTTGCTCGTGATGCCGTAATTAGTATATTCAACTGTCTCCACTTGGCTGCGGAGATCCATTATCAGTCTCCTCTTGAGAACAATTTGTCTCTTAACCATAGCCATTAAAGTAAATACTCATTTTCCCCCACTGTTGCTGTTTGTTAGCGTGTCTGATGCGTTCAATGTGGCGGTTTCTGTGGTATTACAGCCGAGTCAACCTACTGTGACATTAGGGAACCTTTAAGTGAGTCCTTATTTTGGACAAATTCTTGGGAGACAAAAAATATATATCAAAAAAATGCCCAGGTATGTTTGAATGTGGTCTTAATTGCTTTTCCTTTATGTACATCAAGTTGTTGTTAGGTTAAAACCCTTTTAGAATAAGCCCAAATTCCATCATCGTGAGCACCCTCACATCTGGAGAACAGGTGTAGAGCCAATCCTCACGTGTCAGAACTTTCTCCTTAATTTACTTATTGAAGAAGCCTGACAAAAACGAGAGCGAGGCATCCCCGTGGCACCAGATTAGACACACTAGAGGACAGGAGGCAAAACAAGGCGCATGTTTGTTCCTGTGAAACAAAGTCAGGTAGAGAAGAGGACGACTGTTACGCATTGGAATCGTAACCCGTTTTTGGGCCGAAGCTTTGAAATGAAGATCGGCCATGGCCCTGAAGTCATTACGCCTTCAAAGCTAATTAACACATGGCTTTTGTTTGCGCCCCAATGAGCCCCAGATTATGTTGGTACAGATGATTTGAGGAGTGGGATGGTGGAAGACAGATATCAAGAGCGAGGTGTGCTTGGTTGTGCTTTCATGTCAGGGGGAAGAGCTTGACTCCTGACCTCCCGCTTGAGCTCAAAACCGGGCTGTCAACATCGCTTCCTCATGTGCCACGTACAAGATTAACAATGGGTAGGAGGCGTGGAGCCTTCAGAGGCAGCTGCCACTGTGGCTGGCTTCACTCCACTCTTTTACCTCTATCTTAATACTAAGTTACATAAGATCAAGAATCTATTTGTTTTTAACCGAGGCCCTGAGGTAGAAAAAGTGCAGCATCAGAATCTGGACAGGTCTGGAGTCCAGTAGTAGCTGCGGGTTTGTTTGTCTTCTTCTTGTGCGCTACCATGCACTTACTATGTCATCAAAGGCCTTTACCTCTGAGCCATGCATTTCCATATGTGTTTGCCCGCATTTGAAGACCAATCCAAAATGCCACATAACCTTTCAAATCCTTTCTTCACTGCCCAAGCACGACAAGCGTAGCCAGCATGAAACACCATCTTTTTAGTCTTAACCTTAATCATGTCAAATGCACTTACTCAGAGCGACTGAATGTGTGCAGTGTTCGTTTATATTTGGAGGAATTTATCCAGTAGATTTACTTACTATAATGACCTTGTACGTGGGGAAGGAGAGCCAAAGCTACTTTTCAATCATTTATTGGCATTGAAATGCAGAAACTGCTTCCCACCAAAACCCACTCCCAGACACTCGCTTGCAGACTTGTCGACATCAAACAGTTTACATTTTGTAATATTTATGTTTGTCCAATTGAAAATTAGGGCTTCGTAAGTACCACATTTTCCACACTATTAGGCACACCTAAAAGCCTTAATTTTTTTTTAAAAAGCTGATGGTGCGCCTTATAATCAGGTGCGCCTTATATATGGATTCATATTGAGATTGGGAATCGTAGATGGGGAATGAGCTGATAAAGTAAGCTTTACCTGTTTCTTTTGTGTGTTTACAGTTCAACAAGGTTGGTCAATTTGACATTGAGTTATTATGCTATTGAGAGTTTAGAGTTATTATTTGAGTTATTATTGTTATTACTTTGAGTATTGCTGTATTGGGATTGAAAAAGTTTTAAAATATGTCATTAATTGAGGGTGCAACTTATAGTGCGGAAAATACAGTACTGTTAACAAGTATCGATATTAAGCAGATACCTGTCCTCATTTCAAGGTACCTGTATTTTCCGCACCATAAGGTTACACGGGATTCTTTGGGCGCAGTCTCGATTGTGGGGTCTATTTCAGTACTTAACCCATTCATAGGATGCACCGTATTAGAATAGAATAGAATGGGATCGAATCGAAACAAAAAGAATGCCTTCATTGCCGTTGTACACAGGTATACAACGAAACGGGGAGCACTGCTCCGATTGTTCATGAATATATAAACAATAAATGAAATAAATAGTATGTAAATGAAAAAATTAAGACATTTCGTACATGCTCAAACATGCAGTCAAGCAATACAAGGGAACATACGTAACGTTTCTCTGAATGCTTTATCGTTCACAGCTTGCATACTGTATGTAATATGTAATTATCTCTGATTGGTTAATCGCTACTTGCATAAGTACTGCATATATGACGTAATGTTTTCCGATTGATTTATCGCTACCAGCGTACATGCTGTACATACTGTATGCCGTAATGTTCTCTGATTGGTTTACCACTGCTAGTGTACTTACTGCGCATGTTCCTTGTCTTACGTCCCTGTGTCAGCTGGAAATTGACCTTCTGTCACTCAAGCCAAGGGCTTACTAAAGTGGCACAATAACATTTTTAAAGATTTTGGGACTCATTTCACGAAAAAGGCGCTCTGGATTGTTGTGTAAACTGTCAATTTAGGATAAATTGAAAGGCTTTTATTGTTCCCTTATGGTTTGGAAAATAAGGTACTCGCCAATGGCAGGAGATGCTTTGAAAGCAGTTTTATCACAAACTACAAAGAGTTGAGTATTGGTACTGCTATTGATCTGAAAACAAATGGTTTTGAACATCACTTTTTAGAATCATCATACATCATTATTTGTCGTCTGGCCGTTTGAACCGCATGTGCCCGCGGTGAAGGTGCCTCAGACCGAGTGAACCCCACAGTTTAATATGCATTACACCGAGCCGACATTGAGGTCCGAGGGTCAGCAAAGTGTTTGATGAAGGCGTTTTATTGTTTCAGAGGGTCAAGATCTTCAAAGCTCTCCTTCTGTTCTCTCTTGGGGCACCCGGGGAAGCAGCTGTCAGAATACACTCAGCTTTGTGTTTTTTTTTTATATATGCGAGAAGAAGAAGAGATAGGTCAAGCCCACTCTCACAGGAAATGTTTTTACTGGGGTGGCGTAGGTAATGGGGGACAGGACGAGACTCAGCGGACACCATAATATTGTTGTGCCCTTTTGTGCTTGATGAGTGAGGAGCGTGTGAATCCCATTGGGTGGGACACATGATGAATATGGATTCAAGAGTAGGGAGTGGAGCAAGTGGCACCTTAATAGCTGTTCCCACTTTTGTTTTTTGTCACTTTGAAAGAAAACTTCAACTGGGAGTGGCAAACACATTGCATATTTTGGCTCCTATTATATATATATATATATATATATATATATATATATATATATATATATATATATATATATATATATATATATATATATATATATATATATATATATATATATATCGTATATATATATATCGTATATATATATATATATATATATATATATATATATATATATATATATATATATATATATATATATATATGTATATATATATATATATATATATATATCGTAACGCAAATTCGCCGTATAGCGGGCAATCCAAACCTATTTTAAATAGCTAATGCATGTAAAACCCCAGGTGAATACATCAAAATTGAATATACAAATTAAAACTTGGTATTAAAATAGGATAGTAAGTACTACATATACATACTATACATGTATACAATTGAAAAACATCATAAATAGAAAACATAGAAAGGATTTATTTACCTTTGAGTGAGTGACGACCTAGTTATGGCCATATTCTCTAGCGAGGGTAGTCTTGCCTAGGATAGCTTAGCCTTCTTCATATTTCTGGATTATCTCCAGCTTCAGTTCCGTAAAAATCATCTTCTTACTTGTCTCTTTAACATCACTAGCAATCTTGGGACCCATGGCTAACCCTTTCAAGTTTAAATTAAGCAGTAAAACGCACAATAAATATGTTATTTTAAGCACTCAAGACTAGATCGAGTCTATATATATATATATATATATATATATATATATATATATATATATATATATATATATATATATATATATATATATGTATATATATATATATATATATATATATATATATATATATATATATATATATATATATATATATATATATATATATATATATATATATATATATAATATATGCAGATGGAGACAAAACAACACAAATAAAGCCAAATCTCTAGGGTCATGACAGTTGTTTTTGTCGCAAAACTGGGAAAATAAAGAGGTGATGATAAGAACTCAGTATTCCATATCGCAACATGAAAAAAACCTAAGCCATATTCTGTTCGATTTGTGTCATATTATATCCATGTGGTTTCCTTTCAGTGTTGTACGGTGGTTTTAGGTTAGTGTTTGTGCTCAGAATTCCGTGAACTATGAAATCTGCCCAAGGCCTTCACAATCAACAGTTGTGGGCGTCTGTGTACTGTGAGTACAAAAGTTTTTTAAAAGCACCGTCGCGCATTAAGGAGCTTTCTTTAATAAATAAAATAAAATAAAATGAAAATAAATAAATTAATAAATAAAATAAAATAAAATAATAAATGATAAAACAACACAAACATATTAAAAATGAAAAAATAAAGAAAGAAAAGTTTGCACTGACCAAAACAAACTGCGGTCACGATCGAGCCATCTTTTCAATATGTCACGATGTTTCTTGACCTCTTCATGCTCTTGGCACTGAGATGTCCAGTGTATCCACTCGGGTTTTCCGAAAAGTTTTGGGGAGCTTTCTTTACTTTCGAACTGAGACGTACAATGCTGTATATCCACTCGGATGTCCCAAAAACTATTTAAAAGCACCGTAGCGCGTGTGTCCAGCCGTGCTTTGGTGTCTCGTTGCTGCCTTGTTTAAACAATTGAAGTTTGCAAATCCAGTGTGGCTCCAAACACCAAATCGATCTTTTGCAAACAAAAGGCATTCCCAGCATAACTGTTTGCCAGGGGTAGCTCACCCCCCTGGTTTCCCAGTCAGAAATATGGACACATTGGGAGGGTTAGCTAATAGCTAGGCTACACCTCTAATGAAAAGCCAACACCACGTAGCTTGCTTGTTGAGCATTACACTGCCTTCCTGCAGTGAGCATCCACTCACGTCATGGTCAACGTGAGGCCTCTAGATGGCGATCCTATGACTCGACTGGCTATTACAGCTTTCTATTCAGTTAAATGGGCCGCTCACATATCCATCTGCACTTGTTGAAACGAATGCCCTAGCGCCTCTGGGAGCAGGCAGATTACATACAGCCTGGTGACTCAAGTTAGCTGAATTTTAATTGGCTAAAAACGCCAACTTAAAACTATAACACTGGAAGGAGTGTAACCAAATGGATAAAATATGGCACAAAAAAAATATAAAATATATATTCTTAGTAAAAATGAATTTAAAATGAAATTGACTTTTATTATAGTTATTATAATTCTTATAGTGTATCACAGTTAGATAATGATGTCAGGTTATGTTAGGCCACAGGAAACCTCGAAAACACGCAGGTTAGCGGCCCTCGAGGACATTTATATGTGCTTTTGGCTGTGTGAAGTACCCTGAGTCAGCTTGTGTTTGAAATGTGCTGTATAATTATCTGAGAAGGAAAATAGAACTTCACTGAAGTAAAAACCATCAACCATCAAATATCTTTACTTAGGTACATCCCAGTTTTGGTGTGCGTGAATTGCAAGTAGTTCTGGATGGTATTCCCGCAATAGACGAAGGTTCACAGTGAAACATTAAATCATATGAAATGTTGACTTTACATTTAGTGATGCCCATGTCTCTGTTGCCGTTTCACACCAACAAGCACAAGCAGCCTTCATTACATTGCCACAGCCTTTCATTTGAAGTGTCCCAAACACTTCAGAAGTTTGGCGGTTTGCACTTTTGATTGCCGGAATGCTTTTTTGGACCAGCTTTCTCCACTCTGGATCAAAAACCCAAGGCAATTTCTTTTCCAGCTTCAGCGACATGAGTTGAGTACGTTTTTTTTTTTTTTTAATCTGCCAGCGTATCGTGGCCACATGAAACACAGCCAAATAACAGCGTGTTCCTTCTTAACCCTCCGCAGCTCATCAGTTGCTCGATTGCGAGTCCAAATTTTGGGATCAGGAGCATTGTACCGGACTAAGTATATTGTTCGCTTTAATTTTTGCTTCTAGTCTTGGCGTGAAGTAGGAGTGGTGTGAACAATTCCTAGTCTTCCCAAAAGCTGAGCTGTTTTATGTCTGCCGCTTACTTTAAAGGCAGTCACTGGAACACCATTTGCCAGATTTTCTTGAAGCTGTCATTCGCGAGGCTCCTAACGAAACGCAGAGCACGTACGGCTGTGGCAGGAGGCATCTTGCGCTTGGTATATGAGAGCAAATTAGGTCATATCTACGTTGAAATTCTTCCCTACCTCCTTTTGTCATATTCTTTTGCCGATTTTAATGATTAATATGAAGTGTCATTTTTCCAGCGTGGAATTATTACACAATAATGAGGGTCCAGCCAATCAGTTGAAGTTGCAGTTGTTTAGCAATGGCTCCAGAAGACTTGAGTAAAATTACATTTTTTCCTTGAACATTTTCCGTAGTGAGTATCGATCGCTCCAATGAGATTGTCGTTCAATAATGTGTACAAAAGACTTCTGTAAATCACATTGTTTTTCTTCTCAGATCTCGGGTAACTCCTCAGAGGTTTGCACTGTTTTGATTTATGTTTTGAATTCTGTTTTAGTAATAATAATAAATTATTATTGTATACAAGTACATTGTACTGTATAGTATACGAATGTGGAGCTTTATTCTCAATTTTGTTGTATATCAGCTATACAATGAAAATAAAGACATTCTTTTCTTAAAGACTGTTCTTTTCTCAACTGAGTTTCTTTGACTTTTTATATGTTTTCAGTATGGGTCAATCCAATAAATGCAATTTCTTAGTAAAACTACAAATAACTGTCCCATCTTGTGTAAATCTACCTTTGTTCTTAAATCATCTGACTTTTTCAGACTTTCCTTTCCTTCAGAATATGAGTTGATTCAGTGACTGCAGTTCCTAAAAAATTGATCCAAAATACCGTTAGAGTAATAATATGTAAGGGGAAAAGTATAGCACTCTTTTTCCATTATCACTGTGTATTTTGGGACCCGAACCACTGTCTTGTATATAATTCAACCCCATCCAATATTGTTGTACAAATTCTAAGAAAAACTACCTACCGCAGTCAATCATGATCACGAATGGGATGTCGATGGCTCCTGATCCTGTCGAGTTAAAAGATATTCTGTGAAACCTCAGCTTGAGGTCCGTGTATGCACGTAACTTTATTTTTTACCTTTTGCGGGATGATGAAACTCCCAAATAAATTTTACCACCAGGTTGTTGGGTTTACTCACCCCAGTGGGTCTGAATATTTGTAAATGTGTATTACGTTTTGTAAATCGGCATTTCACAATACAGCAATTTTTCACTGCAAGTTTTTCTTTTAGTAAACATGTTTCGTGACGTGTTTTATTCATTTATTTATTTTTTTTCTGCCTGCACTGCCATGACGAATACCCCCCAAATTGGAATTGTGTCAGTTGAACCGCATCGTGTCAATCCAGTCTTTTTGAAACTTGCTCTGGTTTTGTCGTTTCAAAAAGATCCCTGGCAATACGGTCCTGAGCAGGACAACACAGTAGCAGGAAGCGGTTTGTGCTCAAACAAAAGGCGCATTACTTTGATCATTTTCTGCTGCTCTTTGATGCGGCCAATGGTGATGTTTAATTGATTATGTAGAACGAGCAAGCAAGGCTTTTTTCTTCTGTCCGCTCGCTCCAAAAGGAGATGGTTGCATGCCATATTGCCCCATTCCCTTTCTTCTTCTAAAATAAATAAAGACATCAAACATCAAAGCCGCTCTCGGTTAATAAAAGAAGACCTCAAATATTTTCCATTATGTTTGACATGGTTTTGGGTTTCGCCAGCCAGCAGAATAACAAGGCCTGGATAAAAATGATGCCCTTCTTCTTTTTTGTTGTTGTTGGTGCCGCACACCCTTTGTTCTCGAGCTTTTTCTGTGATCTTTGTCCGCTGTAGTTAATTAAGGTATTCTTCATGTCTCAATACTTACCCATACCGGTCGAACTTATGATATCCAGAGTTTGAAACAATGTATGCTTGGGCTTTGAAGTCGATGGCGAATCCTTTTGGTTCGCGTCTCGAGCCGGCGTGCTGACCCTTAACCCGCGCCGATTGCTTCTGCGGCAGAGATAACTGTAAACGCGGGCCTTTGATATGCAGGAGGGAAACGCCGCAATGCTCCAGCACAGCGAGGTCAAGGAAACACGGGTGGAACTTCCTGATACAAAACTAACACACCGTGTGAAAGTAGAACGATGTGTACAGTACCCGGCTGTTTGCCTGAAAATGTATATCCCATTCATCCAATTTGAGAACTTTTATCCCGGGTCACTGCATTAGCTCACTGAACAACTAGATGGTGGACAGACAAACCCGTAATAAAGGAATTTTTGCAGTGCGGCAAGAGCCGATAAAACAAAAAGTTGTTGGGGCGTACACAAAATATAGCTTAAAAGTGAAATGGTGAGTTAGGCTCTCCTTTCCCTCATGTGAGGGCATAATGGGAAGTCTTCAATGTGAACCATTACACTATCAATACGTTCTACCAGGGCTGCAACTAATGATTATTTAAGCATCGATTTTATTGATTCTTTTCAATTAGCGCTAACTATTCAATTAGTTATTGATAAATCATTGCAGCTCTTTGTAATAAAGCCAAACCGACTTCAGACCAATCAATCACAGAGCGGTTGTTAACAACGCATCAAATGGGACTAAAATCTGTGCTGCCGCACAATAGGAAGTTACAGTATGTGAACCACGACATTAGTAGTAATTCTTACAGTGCACAACAGTCTCCTTTTAAGTCAAAAACGCAAATGTGTATGTAATATTTTGTCCCGCCCCTACCCGTGACTGTGGGGAACATTCCGACTTTTCTGGCTAGCCTCACTTGCGGGAAACAGAAAAACAGAATTTGACAGGAAAACTGAATTTGACATGTAACACATACATCCGTGATGGGATGCGTCTGTTTTGATACTTAGTCAGCCCCCTGATCAACAATGGCCCCTTTTTTTTTCCTCCTGTAGATCTTCTTTTATCTTTGTAATATTTGGTCCACATGTCCAGATGGCATCTGCAAAAATGCATGCGTAATATCCATTCTATCACACAAACGTAAACAAATGTAAATACTCACGCACACCAGCTAAACCGCACAAGCTGATGAACTCACGAAGCTATTATCGTGACGCTTTGCTGAAAGCCAGGGCGGAGGCCATTAAGTGTCGGCCACTTTTGACGCGTGCATTTTGCGTTTACGGCATTATGGGAATGAATTGCCGGCCTAAACAAGAGCAGAAAGTCATCATGCACTCTCATGTGAGGCCCAAATGAAGATGAGCATATGAGCGCGGTTGATTCTCCTCGCACTTAACCCAAATTATGGCCTTTCTTCTTTCTGTCTGAACTTCCAGTTGGCTTGCCGTGTTATTTTCTTTCGGCTTTTCTATAGAAGAGAGAGAGAGAAAGAGGGCAAGCCTCATGTTGGACTCAGTGCTGGACCAGAGTTGGGACGAGTAAACACAAAGCCATGTAATTTGCGCTGTGCTTTTTGTCATCCTCGGCTTTACGTCCTCTTTCAGCGAGCGTCACATATGAAGGGCGGGAATCAAAGGAAGCTGTGGAATGCATCAGCGGCAAAGATGATTGTTTTGCAATATCGCTTTCACATTTATGGCATCGGACATAAGAAATTCGGATCTCTTACGACAGCTGAATGATTTCGGAATAATACAAGGAGTAACAATTACTTTCAAAATGAATTTAGAACCAAAAGAGGTAAAGCAAAAGTCTTCATTATTATCATTATTTGAACTTAAAGCATACAGACACATCCGATGTATGATTCAAGATGGTGACTTGTGAAGAAAAGCCAATTCCTTTCATGTGATGAACTTCTGCAGTATCTTTTTTTTTTATCCATTGCTCTGCCTCTTTGAAGTGAGCACCGGTCTGGTTTTTCTCTGCCATGGTGTCACCATGTCACTGCTCATCTGCTTCTTGTCTCTGATTGCATAGGACAGACCCTGCAGTCCAGGACTGAACTTAAAGGGATGCCCCCCCCCCCCCCCCCCCCATGGAGGAGCAAAACGCTTGTCTTGACAGGTGACTTTTCTCATCTGCTAAGTGGCATTTTTTTGTTGTTGCTTCCAAGGCAAAAACTGGAAATTATGTTCAATATTTGATTATCTGTCCATCCCAGTCCTCTAGGTGGCGGTAATCTAAATTAATTGACAGTAGGTAACGCTGTTTATTCTTTGGTACGAAACGAGACCAAGTCCATCCTAAATTGGTGTGTCCAGATGCTAGGATTTCTAATGGACTAGATTATAAAGAATTATACTTGTTCAATAAAGCTAAACCGTAACAAAAACAAAATTAAAGCTATCATCAACCAAGGTATTCCTTACCTCTTGCACGTATTTTGTTTTACCTTACACAAGACGTTCTATTGTGAGATGCCCAAATTTGTCTGACTTTGAGTGTGTTGGCTAGTATAATTGACATGCCAAACCGAGATGCATCTTCTAAACCAAGGGTGTCCAAACCCTTGCTCGAGGGTCCGGTACCCTGCAGGTTTTCCAGTTTTCTTTCCCTAGCACACCTGATTCAAATGATCAGCTCGTAGCCTGCTCAACAGAAGCCTTGAAACGATCCTGATCACTTGAATCGGGTGTAAAGGGGGGAAAAAATGGAAAACATGCAGGACACAGGATCTTAAGGACAGGTTCGGACACCCCTGCTTTAAACTTTATCTTGTTTTTCAGAAACTGAGCAATCTCAAATCTAAAGCAGCACGTTACTGCCGTTTTCAAGGATCAACATCCTCACAAACTTGAAATTCATACACACAGTAGATAGGACTCTCCTTCATGACTACCCGTTGACAATGGCAGTCAGATTTCAGTTGAAGAACGTTTTCTTTCCCAAACATAATTTATACTTTAAACCGTGAACATATCAATCAATATAATCCTAAAACAATTATTTCAAAGTCATTTTACAACATTACCCTGAAAAACAATAATTGGTTGCCGATTTAAGTTTGAAGGGTAATTTTTACTAACAATGCCTGACTAAAATAATGTA
This sequence comes from Hippichthys cyanospilos, assembly GCF_059441005.1. Lineage (NCBI taxonomy): Eukaryota > Metazoa > Chordata > Actinopteri > Syngnathiformes > Syngnathidae > Hippichthys > Hippichthys cyanospilos. The sequence continues at coordinate 6,037,737 of NC_142384.1, read as the reverse complement.
CCACTTCAACAATAGTTTCTTAAGCCCAGTTACTACTTTTCTATGAACCAAAGCTTTGACTGAATCTCGTATCTGAGGGCATTGGTTCTCAAACGTGGGAGTACGAGTTCCGCTGAGCGTACAAGAAGGCACTTCAAGAAGAGCGTGATATTTTAACAAGGTCGCTACAGGAATCAGCAAATTTTATTTAATGCTTTATAGTACCAAGGAACAGCACAGTTTTCTTTTTAAATTAGTAGTAAACTAAGTAGAACATGAAGCAACGTATTGCTGGATTGCTATATACTGAGTCCTTTGCAACACATTGCATTGCTTTTATTTTGAAATTTTGCTTTTATTTTGCTATTTTGCTTAAGTTTTACACAGATGTAAATTGTATGTTTATTTTCTGGCAGATGAGCCAGACCAGACGCTTTTACAAAATCTGTCTTCTGGAGTTCCTGAAATAAATACACAGAGTGACACCACCATAAATGTACAGTAGATCTAAAGTTTAATGAATGTTTCAAGCTTTCTTTTTTTATACAAAAATACTTTGTATTTAGTTTGGGTTACTTGGCTGAAAAAAAAAAAAATCCATGGGGTGCATCATTGAAAAACCGTTGTCAATGTGTCAGTTAAGGTAGCTGCTAATTTGATCTGATCAGGTTCCATTAAAGATGACGATTGTTCTTAAGACATTCTGAAAGTCTTTTTTGTTCTCAAACGTATATTAATGGTTTTCATGTCGCATGAACACTTTTTCAGAATATCTTAACAATCACAACCTTGAATGAACCCTGACTAATCCCGACCTGAAAGACCATTAGCTACTAGGCAGGGGATGGGATACAAATCCCACAAGACGAGATATCTCACGAGATTGAGTCCACGAGAACGAGGTAAAATGAGATTTTTGCACATTTTTACAATAAAAAATTATTGCTAATTTAAACTTCAATGTCAAAATGATATATATTTTTTTATTGAGTAGGCTGCAATTCACCAAGTTTTTCCAAATGCTCCTGCAATAACAAATTATTCAGCTGAGATCTCTCAGAATACTTGAACATGAGCAAATCATGAAGGATCATGTATTTCTCTTTTGTACCTGTCCTCCATTGAGCGCATTCTTCTTCTTTTTTCAATTAACGGCGGATTGCAAACAACGGTTAGGTGCATACCGCCATCCACTGTACGGGAGTGTAGCACGCAAGCCTATCCATCGGCCAAGTTGTCCTCCATCGTACTTCTGGCTCAATAAGCCTACGCTCCAAAACAGAAGTGAAACGAAACAAATCTCGTGGCTTGCGCGTGTGTGAAATCCCGTGGCGTTCAATCATCCCTATTAGCTTCTATCGTCAATACTCATAACCAAGTGAGATAGGTACGTTCGAGTGACAAAGACAACTAAATAATACAGATAGCCACAGGTTCCACAGAATCACATTTTTAGGCATATTGCTCAGGAAATGCTTTTGGCTTTGATCACCAATGCATCATAGGAAGAAGTGCATGGTCCTTTTTGGGCATCCTTTGACGTTACCAAATATGGTTCCTGGATCCAGAGTTCAAGTCCATTGCTATAACACACGTCAAAGTGTTCTCCCGACACCCGTTATAATAGCTACTTGAAACACAGGCTTTTATTTTCCCTTTCCAAGCAACACTTGTACTGATTCATGGCTCTTTTTTGATGTTGTTATTTCAATCCCTGAAATAGTCACTAAAGTGCTATTCCCAAACTTTAAACATATAAACATTTTTACTGCTCAAATGTAATTTTGTGGCTAGAAATAAGAAGGCAAGACAAAAAAGGGCCCCGCATTTCTTGATTGTCTTCCAATAAATGTTTGGAGATGTACTAACTCGTGGGGCAGACAGCTAGCCGCTGGAGTCGGGTCAGGCTGCTCTCTGTCTTTGCCGCATGCCCATCCGAGGTTTGTTACACTTTAAGGTCCAAAAGGTAATGTGTCAAAACAGAGAATTAGCCCAGACGCAAATTTGTTATTTGACACCAAGAAAATAAAACGCCGTGACGGCTTCCTTTCCTTGGCGATGATGCCACCTCTGATATTGTATACTGTATGTTGAAAGTGAAATCAGTGCTTGAAAGGCCATTGAGCGATCTGGTGTTAGGGTGCTGAAATGAAAACGAGCTGCCTCGTGGGTTTGTCACAGATGCTTATTGGCTTCTATAGGTGCTCAATTGATCTACACCTAACATCGGTACCCCAAATTTACATCATTTTTATTTTCTATCTTCTCCTTTTGGGGCATTTTATTTATGCATTATGGGTGGCCTCAGTGTCATCCTCTTAATGACTTGGAATTTATAAGAGAGAAAACACACAAAAATGGCAAAGGGCAACGACAGCTAATTTGTAGGTTTGAATCAGATGAACACAGAAGAAAAAAAGGAACAGCAACCACAATACCTATTGGTATTCGATTTTAGAGGGGATAGTCATACACACATGGAGAAGCCGAAACGCGATCGTAAAGACAATAAAATTCATGCGGCCGGTTTGAGCACCTTTCTGTCTCCATTGACGCTTGCCATTGCGTTAATAAATAAACAATATGTTTATTATTGTGGTCGTAGTATTGAGCTGTGCAGCTTCGTGGTACTGTGAGCCGTTTGTCATTTTTTCAATTCCTTCTTCTGGGAAAGGAAGCCAAATCAGATTGCTTGTGCTTTTGAGGAATAAATAAGAACAGACATCTTTATTTTGGAGGCTACGCTTGGCTGGAGCCTTGTTGTGCATATGTAAGCAATTGAAAGATCATAAGGTGGTGAACCACTAAATTAATAAAGCACCGCAAGCAGTTGGATTCCAAAAAGGCCCATTGCCATGGATCGTACTGTAGAATGCTAATACAGCATAATCATTCGTATTCTTGTTTTAAGTCTAACGTTGCCTTAAAGCCTGCAAAATTCTGACTTGGAACAAAATAAAATATGTAACGACAAGCAGATCCCTGTAGATCTAGGCATAGCTGTAGATTTGAGATCTTTTGAGTGGAGGATTAAGATCGGGGAGGAACTTTGGCTTTTTACATGAACTATCAGGAGCAAAATAGAACTTTAGAAGTCGGACTAGTTTAGGAATTCCTTGTTGTAAGTGCTGCATGGTATAAAAAGAGTTGCTTGATGTCGATCATGCCTGAGAGGTGGAGCTTACTGTAGCCTTTTTTTGGGGAACAAAAAATATTTGGACTGAAATTTTCTGTGGCCAATGTCATGCATTTGAGTCTGTTTGTGTTGTTTGACAAGAATGAACAGAAATTAAGATGTATGCTTCTATTTGCTAGTGCCGTAGTACCTGAGTCTGGATTTGACAATTTTTCTGTTGTCTCTGACTTGACGCAAACATTTTTTAAAGACTCGACCAAATCAAACTGTTTTTGTGCCTTCCTTAAAAAAAGGAAAGAAAAATGTAAGATTTGTTTTTTCCAGATTATCCAAATAACCATTTCATTGGTTAACCCGATTGTGCGCCAGCGTCATGTTAGCCAACAGCGGAATTACACCATTTTGTTTTACCAATCATCATTTACTGTTGAGCCTAATGACATTTTTCAAAGAATTTTAGCCTCTATCTCAACTGAACTTGGACTTCAACTTTGACTTTGTGAACTTGGACTTGTCTTAGACTCTGACCTTCATGTCTCAGACTTGACTTTGACTCAGACCTTTGTAACTCAAACTTGACTTGGACTTGATAAAGGTGGACTTGACTTCCGCCTTACCATTCGGTTAACTTATTGCCTGACTTTTTCGTGAACCCAAAAATTCAATTAACATCTTTTACGACTCGACCTGTGATTAGAGTACATTTGTTTGTGCTATTTGTCTACATTGAGCAAGGAATTTGAGATGTAAACCGCTGTAATTAAAGCGCAATGTTAACATTTGACATTACAATCGTAAATTAAAATGTTTTGACAGTTTCCTGGCATTTTTTAAAGAAGTGCTCTCAGAACATCGACGTACCGTAAATGTTTTGTTAAATAGCGTCCAACCTTTTGTGCTCCTAACGTGTGTTGAATATTGTATTTGCGTGTTGTTTAACATGGTTTATATGTCGTTGAACGAGTTTCTTACTGTATCCCATGCTTTCAGGACCCCTTTGTGTGTGCGTGTGCACGGGCTGCCTCTTGTCTGGGTGGCGGCACGTCCCGTCTGTCTGTTCTGCGGGACATCTGTGGCTTGCGTGATGGGCTTTGTGGAACGGTGCTCTGTTAGTGGGAGTTAAAGAGGCGCAGTCACGAGCTTCAGCGGAAGAGACGCCACTGGCACCAGGGGCCTCGTCTCCTGCGTTTGGAGACACGCACACACACAAAGACTGTGCAAACCAGTCTTGGATGGCCGTTAGATTTGTTGTTTTAGCAATTCTATAATGAGCATATGTGACTGGAACAGGGGTTGGAAAAGTATGACTCGAGGGCCACAGACGGTTCACTACATTCAATAACCGGCATTAAAAGCGTTTATATTATTCCAGGTCCTGCCGTATTCATATAGAAGAACAACTGAAACTGAGCATTATTTTTTGTTTGGAAAATGTATTATTTTCATTCGTTGCAATGCTGATTATTTTTTTTCTTAAATGTGTTCAAAAAATGTTCTTTAAATGTTTTAACAGGAACATATTAAATTTGTCCTTAAGTGTGATTGGATGCGTGAATGGTTGATCGTGTCTGTGTGCCCTGCAACTGGCTGACCACCAGTTCAGGCTGTCCCCCGCCTACTGCCCTAAGCCAACTGAGATAGGCACCAGTGAGCCTGCGACACTTGTGAGGCTCTAGAAAATGGATGGATGGATGTTTTATTCATTGATTGATTGTATAAAAACAGTACAAACATATCCTCTAGATGAAAAGATGAGAAACTGATCATAAGGCTGAGAGGCATGAGAGGCCAACTGCAACATTGAAGGAGATTCTGAAAATTCTAGCACGAATCAAAAATGCCCCATCTTCCTGATTTGGTTATTCTCTGAGATAGGGTGGCAAGACAGGTGGATCGTTTTACGCATCTTAATAGATAAACATGTTTTATGCATCCCCACCCAAATTTAGTGCACTCTCCTTAGGTTCATGCCTCACCCTTTCGCAAAAGGTTGGCTGAGTCATTTTTGCATAAAACGCCAGTGAACGCATAATCTCCCTGGCAGAGGTACTAAGAGAGGCCCTTCTTCAATGAGGGCGTTGCGAAGCTGCGAATGAGTCGTCGCGTAGTTTGCCAGGATTCTTTTTTGTCTTTATTAGTGCTTCAGCACATGTTCGATACATCCTGGCCACACCGCCTCCTTGTTTATGACGCGTGCGGTCTGCACCAAAAGCTTTGCGCGTGAGCCAAAATAACATTTGTCTCGCTTTCGGCGGTGTGATAGCTGCTTTTTATGGTTTGCGAATTATTTTATTTGCGCGTGCAAGCGTACGCTTGTTTAATTCGCCCTCTTTTCTGCTCAAGCAACTCTAAATGTAATTGAAATTGCTTTCATTTCATTTCACATTCACAATCTCTGGTTAGCTTGTTAGCTCATTTTTGTCATGCTAGTGGTAACCGATGCAAATCAGTGGTCAAAATGCGCCATTTCTCAAAAGTACAGCGCGTTTCAAAAGTTCTATAATCGTTGTGGCATTGGTTAAATTTTGAACACTATAAAATGGATACTTGTTGGGTTTGAGTCTGATTATTAACTAGACTCAAACTCCAAAATCTTCTTCTCCACTTGAGTTCTATTGTCTGACTTTTTTTATCTAGAGTTTTGGGAAATGAGTGTGCCTTGCCCTTGGTTGTTGCCAACTGCAGCGATCCTACTAATGACAAGCACTGCAAAAAAGTGCAAAAGGGCTGAGCTTAAAAGTTTATGTTTTCAGTACAATATCTCATTGTTCAATCCTCGGTCGGGGAAGAGGATTTATTCTTGCTACCCCAGGCTATTTTAATTAAAGACCCTCATAAATTTCCATAGACAATGAATGGGGGAACGTGCGACCCTGCGGTTTTGTTGTATGAGCTTGTTTTGTCAGGCCAGCGCTGCGTTCCTCACGGGAGGCACAACCATCTTTGGCAGTCCATCTGAACAGGTTTTTTTTTCTTTTTCTTTTTTTTTATGAGAGAAACATGAAAGCGCGGGAAAGGGGGGGGTGATGAAGGCGGCGAGCGTTTGATCGCGTGAAAGCGGTCTGATTTACGACTCAACCCAACACCTTCACTTAGACCTGGTGGAACGTCACCTGCGCATGCCAGAGGACTATGACGGTCCGTTTACAACTGTTGGCTCCGCGTTTCAGGCGCGTCAAACCACAAATGCATCATCTTTACTCGTGAGCTAATCCTGAGGAAATCATTAGGCTGTGTCAGACGTCCACGTACAACACAAAGGAATGAGCGGTGTTCTTGTATAAATGGTCTTTGTATAGAACCGGCTGTTTTTCATTGATGGGCATTGTGTCATCATTACCTTTCAAGATGTTTCACCTGAATCCCATTCATCTATTTCCTACCAGCTTATGCTGATAAACATGCTTGTAAAAACACTCAGTATCAAACCTACGTTCTTCTTCTATGGTAATTGTAGTTATTTAGGTTAAGGGTGAACTGCCGTCAATCCTAACTGACTGAACAAGAGGTTGGTTTTGGCAGCTAATCGCAAATCACCTTCACACCCATGGACAATTGTTAGATATTGAAGAACCAAGCAGTAGGGACAATTGCTAGATATTGAAGAACCAAGCAGTAGGGATGAGACGTACTCTCCATCGTCCTATCCCTGGTTACTTTGTGTGCAATGTCGACTTCATGAATTGACCCCATAGAATTGATTGTGGCACACTTCTCAAGATGAAAGCGCAGAAAGGACCAGATCTCGAATGGCAGTGTTGAAAATCGATAAGGGCTAGCTGCCCAGTGAAAGTCCATCATTCAGTCAGTCAGTCGGAGAGTCAGTCGGTGTCCAAAACATGAAAGTCAATTGTGATGTACAAAATTGCGTAATTATATCAACGTGTCGCTGAGTGGAAATTGTTATAAAAATAATCATAGGAAGCAGTAATTGTTATTATTCATACACACCAACATGTTTTTATTCCATATAAAATATACAACTATTACATATTCCATTGCATTTTTTAAGGGTAATTAAGAAGCGACTCCAGGATGCCATCCCACCTTCACTGGGTTCTGTAAAAAAAGATGATCAATTTTCCTTTCTCGCTTACTTTGTGGGAGAAGAAGCTTATAGAGCCACAATAGAGTGCCACAGCCACCACTTTATGAGGCCCAAAACAGCGGACAGAATAAGAAATCGGATAAAGGATATATTTGCTTCAAAGGTCTTTACTGTAAGTGCAATTTCCAGATGGGCTGGGTCGGTCCCATTCTGTAATTAAGTTCTTCACTTTGGCTCGGTCTGGAATTAAAAGGACGATTGCCACTTTTCAACAAGGAGCTTTTTATATGTCTTTGTTTGTCTGTGGCGAGAGCATGAAAGTGAACGCCTTCCGCCGTCTCCCTAAAACGTCTTAACACCGCCGGAGGGTTTTAACTGGTCTCCTGCTTGTCAAGCAGTCACCAGAGGTGGCTTGGTTTTGTATCCCGTTCCAGCCTTTATGATTATTGCCCGTTTAACTAGACGATATCGAACGCTTTGAGGTATAAACAATGGCAGAAGAGACTTTTACTGGATTTTCCCGCCGTCCGAAATCATACTCGGGAGCTGCCAGGTTTTGGCTTCAAAGATGGTCACGGGCACGTTGGCCTTTGCTCTGGAGGAGACCTGACTTGATTTCCTTTCCAAGTGTCTTTCCAAAGTGAAAATCTGATGACAGGCAGTTGAGACGAGTGGACTGTAAAGCATTATCTGTGGTTGCGTGGTTTTTCTTCCTCAAAGTTTAGCTCCGGGGCGGCGCTCCAGAGTTCAATAACAAGCCCCCGATCTGCTTCCAAGACGACTTTTGACATGACAATGATACACTGGCGTCAGACATGGCTGTTTTGCAAAGAAAAAAAAAAAATCCCAAGGCGGAACAATAATAATGACACAAAAAAGCCTTAACCTGCTGATTGAACTGGATGCTGGGATGGCTCGGGCCAATTAATTGAAGTTCTGAAGGTTTTTTCATGTGAGCCAGACATGAAAGATGGCATGCGGCGTTCTTCAAAGGCAGTTAAGATGTATAATTAATAACAGAATTCGGCAATTTGGGGAATGACAAAAGAGGACACCCAGGTCTCTTTGAATTCGTCGAAGCCTTCCCTCGGATGAATTGCGGTCCTTTAATTAGATGGGATTAAGAAGATGGGGCGGGGTGTCCCGGCCCCGTTACCTACCACAAGCACCTCTGCCGACACCCCAGACTGAAAACATTTTCCTCCCGTCTAACCCCAAATATTGGTTCGAGTCATCAGTCAACAGTGACTTTTAATAACACAACCAACTATTGGGTGGCCTGTGATGAAAAGCAATAAAACATGTCGAATTTTTTTCTGTCACTACGCCTGCGCCAAGTAAGTGAATAACCGGCATGTTTTGGAGGGTTTGTCTGAGTGAGTTCTCGGGTCGGTTGTCAGTTTAAAACCATAAAAGCAAATTTCAAGTGGCTTTTTTTTTTTATTGAACAGTTATGCAAGACAGGGCTTGTGTAGCCGCAGTTACTTCATGTAATTGACTAGGTACTATAATCTTTTCTTCTCACGTTCTGCCAATGTGTCTCGGCTTACATTGCATGACTGACAATATGTAGGGTTAGGGTTAGAGTTAGGGTTGTATTCTCTTCTTGCATTCGTCTCAGTCTAATTCCAAACTGTACGACATCCTCTTTATTCATCTGATCCAAGTATTGGATTGGGTACATTGCAATGAGCAGTGCTCATCTACAGAGGTAGTCCATCTGCACTCCGTCTGTTACTGACGGACAGATGAATGAAAAAAACATTTTAAAAATGACAGACTAAGCCTGAAGGAGTAGTAGATTTTGTTTATCATCGTAATCGTCACCTTACCTGTTCCCACCTGCATCACTGTTGGTAATATCACCTGTTTTGATTCTTCCAAATTTCTGAGAAATGTTTAAACTACTATATATCAGTCTAAATAGGCAGCAAGCATATGCGCACCCAGGAATAACTGGCAGGGTGCTGGAATATAAATGGCAATTTCATTTAAAAGTGAAATGCTCATAAATATATTGCATTGAACAACAGTTTATCCTCATTGATATTGTGGCTCGTGGCTGGGAGGTCAATGTTTGCGCTGCATTGCAGTGTCATAGTTTCATCAAGTGAAATGCATATGTGTATACAATTTTGCTCAGCACATTTATTGTACAGGCCTAAAGTAAAACACAGTTTTTGGAATTATTAGGAGATTTTTATGTTATTTTCCTTCATAATATGGCCTGAATGAATAAATCGCCCGCATGCACATAGTTGAGCAAAGCATTTTGGGATACCTTTTTGTGGGCAAAGAGCTGATATCATTCAAGTAACCAACATCACAAAGTGACAGTGTCACTCTGATTGTCTCTCAGCCAAGAAATGGAAATTAGAAGTATAAAAATTCCCCCAAAAGGCATTAATAGTAAATTAATCTCAGAAAAACAGGCTATTTACTTGTAGTGTATATGAAGGATGATATGTGCTCAAAAGTGAATTTTGTTGAATGTATCGTTTCTGTGAATTGTCTTTGAACGAATGACTTCAGAGGATGGTGTGCCCAGGTTTTGGTTTTTGTAAATGGCGGGGTCAACAGATTTAAGTGCCGTTAATATTTGGCTGATGATGCGAGGGACTGATGATTATAGTTAGGGTAGGTCCATATATCAATGTCAAATGCCAATGTCAGCTCATTTGCAAGCCACAGTACAGATTTGGACATATCTATATCAGAAGTAAATTGTTGGAAAGGTACAAGTAAGGAAAAATATCCAATCAGTTGCTAAATCAGATTTGACTATCCTCGACTTGCAGTGTAAATCCAACTTTAGTCTGTCAAAGCCCATCAAAGAACCTCAACCAGTGCCTGTCTCCTTATGGTCTGCATCTTGCTGACTTTGTTTACAGCTGCTGCGCCCAGCTACGTCAGTGAGGCAAGTGCTATATATATATATATATATATATATATATATATATATATATATATATATATATATATATATATATATATATATATATATATATATATATATATATATATATATATATATAACATCATTGTAGAGCAAAGCAATTTTTCTTTTTCTCCTCCTCTGCATGTAATAATAAGCCAGCAGCTCCAAACTATGACACACAGACTTGTCGGCATAATTCGATTTGAGTATAGAATAAAACTGCTATGGTTTGCTTTGAAAGCAATAAGACTTAAATCCTTTGTAGGAATTGTAGTAGAGAGGAAAAAAAAAACACATCACGACTAACTGGAAGCTCTGATTAAAAAAAAAAAAATCAGCATTTTATCATATACATTTTGATATTAGTGAGGCATTGCCCGGGCAATTGAATCTAGTGACTATAGATCCAAATAGATAATGTATTTCATCTTCTAATCTCATCTTTTTCTTTTAAAAGCGCTTGTTGACACCTACTCTACGATGAATTGGAAAGAGCAATGGAAAGTCACAGAAATGGAGAAAAAAAAGAATTTTGTTCAAGAACAACTTATATGCCCTTGGTGCTTTTCATGGTCAGGTCATGGGTGGTCATCACAAATACTCAACACCATGAACATATGTGAAATAAGAGTGTAACTCCTTGCATGAACACTTGGAAAGAGCATCTGCTTGATTTGGAATGATTTCTTGTGTCTATGGGAAAATGGCATCAGAAGAAAGAGGTGATTCAGAGAGGAAGGCTTTGGAAAATTAGGAATAAGCCACCACCATATATGCTCGGGTTCTGCCTAGATGACACATTTACCTGCCAGGAAAATCCACCAAACACAAGTGTAGTGTGTGTATAATGTTTCAGTCATTTCAGTCATAGCTTGCTCAGATCTGTAGCCAATATTGCGGCACATTGTTCGCGCCAACATATATAGAGATTTAACATCAAACGCTAAACCAAGTTTTCAAAATATGTGTACTTGTCCTCGCAAAATTGTTGTGGAATTTTGTTCCAGGCTTTTCCTTGCATCAGCACTGTCCTTTATGCTCTCCATGAAAGGGACATAGCGTTTCTCCACTTCCATGTGACCTCATCTGTGTTTGATTTTTGCCTACTCGAGGTTAACATTTTCGTGCTTTGATCAGTGCTGCCAGGAATTGGCCTTGTTTATCTTGTTTATCTGATGAGAGCCTCTTAATGGGGAGGGGGCACACATTTGGCATGCCTTGATGTGGGCCTTGATAGCTGCAGGACACTGCGAAGACGCCGTAATAGTCGGAGGTGAAGGAAATTTTGCAATTGTGGCTCCGGGTCTTTCTCAGGCTCTTTCAGCTGGACAAGCCACTGAGCCCCTTTCAAGCTCGATTATAACTTAAGAATCGATGGCCAATTTCAAGTCTGGAAGGACTTTAAAAGTAAGAGATCTGAGGAGCAGGGTTAGGACTAGAGTCCAGTGCTGATCTCTTAGCACAAATCAAGGTAATGTGTGGTTAAGTGGCTTCTCAAATATTGTTTGCAAAGCTTCCCCCATGCGTGAAAAATAAGATCATTATATATTTTTAAAAAAAATCTTCCATCCATCCATTCATTTCCTAGATTTAACCCTTGGGCGCTATTTTGTCCAATCCTTTGAGCTTTACATCAAAGGTGTATCACTTCAAAGGAAAAGCATTGAAAGACACTGGGGAGCTGAAACTTCACCCAGATAGTGACCACTTAGGTCTCACGCGATACCATGTGTGCGCCATCCCTTGGCAAAAATACTGTCAGAATGAAGTGGAGGAAAATGACCCAACAAATATTCAAATTATAGCCAGCTGAACAGTTGGATGTTGAAAAAAATGTCTTAAATGTACTGGTAATTTGATCTGGGACATTGACAGGATCATTAATGTTTTAAATATTTAAACTCGAAGAAAAAATTACAAAACATTGTTGATTTTTTTTTAAATCAACTTTTTCATGAATGTGATTTTGAAGAAAAAATGTTGACATCAATTTCAAAGTTTATAACTTAAACTGTCATCGTGAGCGCCACTTGCACCACCTGGTGCCATGGATGCGCAATTACACTTTACGTGGCAAACAATGCCTGCTCCCCTCCATTCGCTCCACTGACCCTTACTGGATCTAAATTGAACAGCAACTAAAATTGTAGCGTGTAATACCTGACCCCCCTTTACCATTCAAACGTGCACTAAGAAGCCTTGAAGTCATGAGATTGAGGGTTATTAATCAGGTTGCTCTTCCGGGGGCAACTAAGTGCAGGAAATGACACATTATCAACACCTCCCGCACTGTTGGTCGGTGACACAATAATGTAGCGATGAGGAAATGGAGCATCGCTGTACTCGCCCGTACTCAGCTCCTCTGAAATGGAAAGCTTCCTCCCTTGCAGCACAGCTGGACTCCAGGAGGAGGGCCTGTTGTTTATTTGGGGAGAAACTCAATTAGGGGCCTATATAAGACCTCTGACTGGACTCTTATACGCAGAGAAATTGTCATATTGGAGACATAAAGAAAGACATTCACAAGAACTGAGTTCTCTGCTGCCAAAAGCTGTTTTCTAATTCTAAATGTTGCTCCATAAAATTGGATTAACTAATTTCCAACAGTCTATCATCTCTCTTTCAATACACTGGGTGTGCTTGCATGTGCCATATAGAGGCTAGATTTTAGCATTTGTCCTGTCATCTCAACCAAATTGGATTTTGATTGCTGCTAGCACATGTAGAATAAATGTGAACTATGCTCACAGTATTTTCTCTTACTGATGCACCCATCAGACTGAAATGTGAAACAGAAATGTATTACAATATTACTGCCTCCTCAAGCCAAGAGCAAAAAATAAATAACTAAAATTGTCGACATATTAAGTTTTTTACCGCAAAAAACTGGATGAATGTGTTTAGTACATTTAGTGATGGCAAAATGAAGCCTCGTAAATAACTCATATTTTTATACTCCTCTGAATGGTGTTTTTGGTTTAAAAATAGAGGTGAAATTGAAACGTATTACACTTATACTGCATCCTTTAACCAAGAGTACCATCTGGAGGAGCAAAAAAACCAAAAGTGCTTCATGAGGCTTCATTTCCCCATCACTTTTCATAATAATCATTTCCAGAGCCTCACTTGTCAATAGTCTCATCCAAATCCAAAATCGCATATGCTTGATGTGCTGCTAGCTAGGAGGGGATATAAAATAAGATTTTTATGAAAAAGACTTCCCATGCAGTTAGTGTGTTTGCCTGTGTAGCAAGCAGCTGGAGATGCATTTAGATGGGCCCCCCGGTGTCAGTGCACACTTTCTCTATATTGAAAGCATTTAGTCCGTTATGTTGTGGTCTCGGTCATAAGATTCCAGCACTTAAAAGCCTGGCGTGTAAGTAAACAAGCTCACACATGTGGCTGCAATATTGCTCTGTCCAAGGATGTTTTTGTAGGATGAATTCTTCACTCGTTTTTTTGCGGTGTTGGGTAAACCAGGAATTTAATTTAAGTTTCAATTATACAAAAAATCCAGAAGAAAAAGAATCCACTGTGGAAAGCGGCAGCATATCTCCTAACACATCTCTTAAACTGTTGATGTCGAAGTGGCATAATTCATCGAGAGAGCCTGATCCTCCACGTTTTCTTTTTGCTAACTTCACGTCACTATGGCACCGCTCTCAATGGTTTGTCATAGCACTGGTGCTATTTTGTGAAGTGGATAGCTTTTTAAGTGCCGCGCACAAAGTGCACCTAATGATGATTATTGTTCTTGTTTTTATCTCTGACGAACTGAAAGTAATGATTGTATGTCCATCTTGTGTACATATTGTCCATATTCAACCTGCCATTTCATTTCAGCAAGTAAACATTTTGCCCCAGACTTTTTTCCTCTGATCTTGCGATGTTTTGGGTGATTTGGGTGTATTACTTTGCTCTCGTTTGTAACAAGTACAATATTACTATTTTTTTGTGTGTAATATATTACATTTCCACATTAAATTAAAAAGTAATGCATTACCGTAATCACATTACTTTTGTAATGCATTACTCCCAACACTGGTTTCAGATGATAACATTTGAAACACATTTATGTTAGAGGATTTTTTTTTCCACAGTCAAGTGTGCCTCACAGTTGTTCAGTGATAGGATATCACTAGTGCTTGCAGAGTTGACCCAGGAAACCGTAGATGGCAGTTGCTTTTTATTTTTTTTTTTTTACCGTCATGGCACACATGGAGGAGAAAATAGATCAATGTCTTTATGTATTTACTTATTTGTACCAAACATTTCTTAACGTACCAAATATTAATCATTTTAAAAATAAAATGGTTTGTCAGGTGGATATTTTTGCTCAAGAATATCATACCCTCCGTATCTGATACCGGACCCATGCCTACTTTCAATGTTACCTTAGGAGCTTAAGTACAAGCATTAAAAGGCCAAAGATAGTTAGCTTCTAATGCGAACTTCAGCGTTCCAATGATAGTTTACCGCCCGACGTTCTTTGCTGTCAAGCCCACTAGGGGTACAGGCCTACATCTCTTGTCCTCGCTGTCAAGCCAACCAGCTATCAGCAAGCTTGAATGCTGAATCTTTGTCACCACTTGACATCTCTTTCAAGCAAAAGGATAAAACGGTTAAGCTAACTATTGTGATGAAGCTGCCATGCACTTTTTTTGACTTTTTAATTACAAGCGTCGCTGCGTTTCCTCCAAGACGGCCGGTGCCAGGGACCCGGTACTTAGCGGTGGCGAGGCCAGACTCTCGATGAGGGTTCGGGAGGGAAAGGGGTGCCGGGGTGTCGAGATGAAAGACTCTGGTAGGCGGAGGATGGATCTCGCTTGTTAACATATCGGAGCTTCAAGGGCGTCCAGTGAGATCAAAGAGTCCAAAAAAGCGTGACCGCAATCCATCAAGCTCCCTGATGAGGAAGTGAGAGAGGCTTTCACCGTCCCCCTAATGGGCTTTGATGATGAGCCACAAAAAGAGCATCATAATGGGCCTCATACAAAGTCTAATGTCCCTTTATTGTTTGTCATTAAACACGCCCCTCCCTCCACCGTCTTTTGTGTTTTCACTGAATCAGAGTTTCTCAGGGACCCTTGCAGGGGAGACCCTCATAATCCTAACCTATTAAACATAACTACCGCGCTCTTTATTGCCAAATCGAATTTATTTTGTAACCTGTGTATGTAACTGTTTAATTTGCAACACAAAACCTTTGTGAAACCGAATGTTTATTTCCATTGAGGCGTTTTTATATAAAGCACTTTCATTTGGTTTGTGCTTCTAACCCTATTCTAATCAAATACAAATGCCCATGCCCCATTTAAATCAGGCAAATAATCCTTGGAAGGTTTTTTTATTGTGCAAAATTATCTAATGAATCTAATCGAATGGAATAGAATATTTTTATTTTCATTGTACACAGGTACACAACAAAATTGAGAGCGCTGCTCTGAGTGATGCATATTAACAATATGAGTAAGTATTTAGTTAGTTATGTTGTGATCTCGGTCATGAGATAAGAACAATAAATTGAATACAATATAAATTAGGAATAAATAAAATACGAATCCTAGTTTCACAGGATGCAGTCGTTACTTTCACAGTGTTCTTATTTTGTTGTCATTCCGAATGTTCGTAAAATTGGGGGAAAAATCTAGCTCTTATTCTGTCTGCCTAGCTGTTTTGAACCCTGTATCTCTAAACAGATGGCAACAATTTGAAGGCATGATAATTTGATATTTAATTATAATGGTCACTATTGCTAGCTCTATTTTGGCTATTTTGCAGCTAAAAGTCTCAAAGGTTTGCTGAACGACACTTTAGAATAGATTTTTTACCCAAAGATCTGTGAAATCTAACAATGGCAGATGATAAATGTTATTTATTTACATTTAGATGCACTAGTATTCCTCTTAAAATATGTCATTTCTCTATTCACACTGTACTCTTGTACTTTTACCCAAGTAAATAGGTCAAACCCAATACTGCTACTTGTTTTTCATTTTTTTTTACACAAGTATGTGTCTGCTGTATTGATACATACACCTTTGTCGCTTCTGACTAAATGATGATGAATGTCCGGCTGTATTTTTCCTGTACACAGCAGCAGCAGGGGTTTCCTTGTGAGCATCTCACATACTGCTTTCTCGGCTTTATTTTGCTGTTTTTTTTTTTTCTTTTTCAACTGATTGTCTCTTTGATGTGGTTGCCCGGGTGCCACCGGACAAAAGAGCTTCCATCAGCTGGATGTAAGGGATTGTGGCGGGGTGGGTGTTAAGGCAAGGTGGAAGAGGGGGTGAATAAAGAATCAAAGTGAGTGCGCAGGGTCTTAGAGGTGGAGGGCTCTGTGTGAGGCACCAAGCCCACTGGGAGGCTAACAGTTGTCATGACTTCTCTTTTCTTCTTTGGACCGCGCGTCATTGTGCCGCTGATGTCTAGTTGCGGCCGCTCCCCGCTATCAATACAGTGGGAAGGCCCCAGGAAAAACGTTTTGAGTTTACACTAAATTCATATATGGAAGAAAACGGGCCATGAGTTCAAACCGTCAATTGTGGTGTTATAAAATATTGTGTTATTAAGGTTAATTAACAAAAAGCATACTTCCCCCCCACCCCCAAATTTAGTTGACAAAAAAAGCCTACTAGAACACCTGAACCAATCAGAAGCACTTTTGAGTTTAAACTAAATTCATTTATGGAAGAAAACAGGCCATGAGTTCAAACCGTGATGTGTGGTGTTATAAAATATTGTGTTATTAAGGTTAATTAACAAAAAGCATTCCCCCCGCCCCCCCTTAACGTTTAAAAAGCATCGTCGTTTATGAGGTTGTGCACATTTATGCTGCCATCTCAGTTGCTTATTTGTTTTCTCTAAAACAATGGTTCTCAACCTTTTTCAGTGATGTACCCCTATGAAATAACTTTTCAGCCCAGTACCCCAAAAACATTTTGGGGTTAAAAAACAAACAAACAAACAATAATACTAAAAATATGTTATTATTATTATTATTATGAATTAATATTTGTCCACAAGAAAATATTAAACATAAAGCATCCTGTTTTGGTATACAGTTGAGATCTGTTCATTAAAATTAATAATTAACGTAATTATTAGTAAATATTTGTGCACAAAAAATAATGCACAAAATGTTAGACCTGTTCTCAAAAATAAATAATTATAAAAAAAAATGGTTGTCCACAGAAAAATATTCAACTTAAAATGTGCTCTCATGGGATCAAAATAGAGATGGGTTCACAAAAATAAATCCAAAAATAAATCTTTTATTTGACAGATTAGGAGAGATGGCACGTGATAAGAAGGGCCGAACCATTTTAAAATAATGAAATAGAATACCCTTCTGAACATAAAATGTTATTTTATGAACTTATATTTTACTGAAACATTTAATTAATTCAATATTTTTAAAGGATTTTTGCATGTTTGATTTATTTAAAATCCCAAGTACCCCCTGGAGTTCCTTCAAATACCCTCAGCGGTACTCGTACGCCCATTTGAGAACCACTGCTCTAAAATACATCATTGCATGTCACATGAATGGTGGGGGGGGGGATGAAATGATTTATCTTCGTCTTGTTTCCCCATCCTTTACTTTGAACAGAGATTTACAATATGTGATCAAATCTAGCAACCTTTCCACATTGAAATTGCTCAACTAAAAAAACAATATGTTAATTATCATTTTGAAACAATATGTACTGCATTTTCAGAAAATCAGGCTTATGACTCCAAAAACTAAAATTGAGAGACTTACATTGATGGCTAATGATGATAATATCTACACTTACTTCCCTTTAAAATTATATATATAATAAATGACAGCAGCTCAAAAACGGATTGAGTATTAATTCGCGGGTGTCTCTCGCTTAAGAGAACTTTAACTTCACTTTTTTGAAACGTCTTATATATTACGTAAATGAAACATATATATTGTTTTCCTTGTATAAGGTTAATATTGCATGTACAAATATTCTAATTCCCATTTTCCATTACTATAAGTAAATAATGTATAGAAAACCATGTAATCACATTTTTACAAAACCATTGAATATTACATTAAGTTTATTTATTTATTTTAACCAAGACAAATTAAGTTTTCCTTATTCAGGCTGAATACTGCATAGGTTAGTACATACTTGTATTTGTAATTATGTGTATATTTATCTTCACCGTAATTTAAGAAAAATGACCCAAAACCAAAATAAAATAAGATGTACTTGAGTTTACTTGAGTTTGATTTGGGGTAATTATTGTAACTATATGAATTGGTCTACTTCTGAGGGCAAGCGTCTGGCCCTTTGAAATCTCTGGGGTGTCCCCAGAAAGCAGCTGTGTTGAGACGAGCTTTCGCGTCTGCGTAAACACATCCTCCGATCACCGTCGCATCTTGCCACACGGCATCCTCGCTCAGGCGTTGTTTATGCCGCTTCTCATCCATGTGTGCAATGAGCCCTCACAGCGCAATGTGTTTTCTTGCTTGCACAGCCGCAGCCACTCTGGCATGTGCAGAGCGTGCCGTGACTGCACACGAGCAAATAAATACATGCGTGTACATGCTCGTGATTAATGTATGCTCCGGATAAACATTTGGGATGGAGCTCAAGAGCGGATGCTTCACTCTAAAACAGGAAAAGAGACATGGAAAGACAAGAAAAATAACAAATCTAAGAAATTGATGATTTTTTTTTTTTTTTTTTTTTTTTAATCTACAGCCTTGGCCTGAGTAGCAGCCTACAGCAGCTCCTTGCAAGCGTTTTCTTTTGCATCTTACAACACAAAATAAACACAACATAAAACTTTTTATACACCCCTTGTGTGTGTGCAAAATGATCTGACACATTTGTAGGTTTAAAAAAAGACAAATGAAGTAAAGAAACGAAAAATTGTTTTGATTTTTGAAAACTACATACTCGAAAACTACACTGTTGAGCTGAAGATTTTACCCCTCCCACATTTTCTGGGGTTCTAAACTGTTTCTTTTCTTTTCAATGAAGATATATATACATATATACTGTATATATATATATATAAATATACAAATATACATATATACATACATTCATACAGCACCAAGCAGCAATTGTTTTTCGTTATTCGTTCACTCCCAAATGGCAGGCTACGACTTCAGGTACGGGTTGCTGAAGCGATATATTTGTCTTATAATATAAATATGTAATGAAAAAAAAATCCACAAAGTTGTGAATCCACGTACAGTAATGGAAAAAAAATAAAATCCGCGATGTGGCGAATCAGCGATAGTGGAACCGTGACGTAGCGAGGGTTTTATATATATACAGTATATATATATATATATATATATATATACAGTATATATATATATATATATATATATATATATATATATATATATATATATATATATATATATATATATATATATATATATATATATATATATATATATATATATATATTTTTTTTTTTTTTTTTTTTTTTTTTTTTTCTGTCAATTAGTTGGTGAGTCCAATTTTTTAAGTACAAATTCAATTTACATGCCTTTGTCAACTAAACTTTTTTTACCCCCCAAAACAAATTTTGTCTGACTTCATTGCTGTTTTGGTCTGGAACACATCATAAATTTGGCAACAATATTGATAAATGTTTTTCAAAGTCAACGTGGACATTTGAAAATTTCTTTTCTCTGATTCCTTCACCACCCCGCGAATCAGTCAACTTTCATAGATGAATAGAGAAAACTGACAATGCTTCTTGTGGAGAAACTCAGACGGAGCATTTGGATGATTTGGGGTCTCAACTATTAATTGATTATCAGAAATATTCATCAGTTACTTTGGTAATGATGCACCTTTAATACATTTTGTATGTAAAATTCCATCAATATAAAAGCAAAACACATATAGTCAAAGAACTGAAACTCAAAGTAATTTTCTCCTGTACAGACTGAGCCCGCACGCAGCTTTCCAAGAGCCCCAAAGTGATTTCAAAGAATGACATTGCTGCGCCTGCCGGATATGCCGTGACACGGTGTCAACCATCGGCCGCTTGGTCGAGTTCTCCATCCCTTTCCCAAGACTTCAAACACGGTGGAATAACAAAAGGAAATCTGACAGTCAAACGTATCAGCGCGCTAGTGGTATACAGATCGCTCCAAAATCCCGACCGTGGCGATATACGATACCCCGGCGGTTTGTTCAGCTGGAGATGAGCGAGCCTGAAGGAGGACGTGAAGGCTACTGATGGCTTTGTTTTGACATGGGTGTGGATCATCTGATCTTCCTTTTCATATTGTGGCTGCATTTGTTCAAGCAAGGAAGCTGGCGGAAAAGGCGGCTGCTCTCAGCAAATGTCAGCTTTCATAACCTTTATGAGCAAAGTGCACTGCCCGTTCAAAAAGAGACCTGTGCGTCCGACGTGACGTCTGTGGTGACATCGATTGAACCACTGGAAAAGACACCGGACGGACAGTTTTTTTTGTGTGTGTGTGTTTGTTAGCGTGTTTGTTCGCGTGTCACACTGCTCTTTAATTGTCCGACAAGTAAATCACAGACTGTGGATTTTTGCGTCGACTAAACAAAGTTTGGTATTGTTCGTGTTTTTTGTTTATTATATTGTTTGCCATCAGAACTATCAAACCAAAGCTCATTTTATATTCTCTTTGAGAAGGTTCAGCCAGATTCAAACACCTTGCTTTAACTGTAACACTTGGCATCCTGCTTCTGCACATTGCTGACTTCCGCTCGACCCCACGACTCAGTGAGCGTGTTTCTGTGGTTAAGAAGAAGAACGCAGGGATGGAATGCACTCTTTTAGGATAACGCGCCCCCATTCATGCGTCATGCAGTTTTTAGTATCAATCATTAGGAAAATTTATATATATATATAAGCAGCGGTTCGTGCATTTCACACTTAGGCCTTGAGCGATTGGACCCCACACACGTACGCACATACTACACAGGCTGTTTTTCAGAGCATTTAAACATCAAAAAACACGCATCAGCATTTAAAACTTATCATTACACGTGCCACCACTTAAAATAAGTAATAGTAATTTCAAATTATTTGTCCACGAAGTTTTATGAAGTCTACCTAGAGCAAGCAAGCTTTAACAAGATTTTACGCCAAATTACAAATGGCAATTTAGTTTAAGTGTCACGTCTGGGCATGATGAGTTGAGTTGGGAGGAGGAAAGAAGGGGACGCAAAATATGCAGGTAAATCGAGAAATATGTTGCTCAAAAAAGGAATTTTAAGAAGGAAATGAGGCAGGACCGAACCGGGAGCAAAACTGGATGGACAAAGTATCAACGAAAACGCAGACAATAAAGGCAGACGCACAAGAGTGGAACAGAAACATGAACAAAACCCCACAACAACAAAAGCCATCCAAACATGACAGTTGAATATGAATGACACTAAATTACAAAAACATATTAACTCACCCAAAATGGCTTTCCCAAGTTATTTCAGGAACAAAATTCATTCTTTTTTTTTTCCTCATAAAGACTTCAATGACTTGCTTGTAGATTTTCTGCGTTTCATTTCCAATAATAAAGCCTTTTGTATTGACATGGACGCCAGTGCTGAAAGTGGCGTCTGTCCCATTTTTGTTTTGCTCTTCTTCAGCCATTGTGGGTTAAAAAAAAAAAGAGCAACCGTGAGTCTGGCTTCAATGTACGCTGTCGCTAACGTTAGCTGGTTGTGAAACGTGTTTTTTTTCTTTTCTTTTTCTTTGAAATATCTGTATTTAACCACTTCCACCATTAAACATGGTGGATCACTATAGCTCTGCCTTCCTGCAGTGAGAGTCCAGTTTCATCATGTTCTAAGTGAGGTTTCTTGAAGGCGTTTTAATGGGTCGAATAGCTATTGTCGAACAAAAATATGGGCCCGTACACAATATGTCATTGCACACTGTACAGAACTGCACAGAAGCCCGAGCGCTTCCGGGCTCAGGCAGACATTAAGTCTGCCATGAAGTCTGCCTGGCGACACACGTTAGCTGAATTCTAATTGGCTAAAAATTCTAAACAAAACTGTAGTCCTTAGGAGGAGAGTAAACATATTGGTATAGCATGACATGAAAAGAACAGATTATGCAGAATATTTTTATACATAAAACATATACATGTATGTAGTAAAACCAAATTTAAAATAAAATTAACCTATTATAGGTATTATAATTATTTTTTATTATTTTTTATATTATATGTTTTATAATTATATCTGATGGCCCACCACTGATTATATATATATATATATATATATATATATATATATATATATATATATATATATATATACTCTCTTTAAATCCTGAAATCCTTTAAATCCTGGTCAAAAAGACCCAAGAATTTTCTTGATGTTTGATTAGGGCAGTCTTTCTCAAATAGTGGGGCATAATGCGATGGCAGGAGGCACACAGAGGCAAACGAGCTTTGATTTTGCATCGTGTAGTGTAATTGCACATCTACAGCACCAGGTGATGCTGTGATGCTCTCGTTGTCAAAGTCTGTGCTGTGTTAGAAATGTTAAATTGCTGTCAACTCTTTTTCAATAAAAATCACATTATACAATACATAATACACATGCTATTTTCTACTTCTTCTTCATGTTAAAATATGTTGGTGTTAATGTTCTAGATCAATTTACATTTATTATTCTTTATTCTTTTATCGCCGCATCAAACAGTTCACTTGGTAAAAATGTTTCAAGCTTGGATACGTATATATTCGTCAACATTTGCTGACAGTTGAGTTTTGTCTTTTGGTAATGTTAAAAAGAATACAATTCAAGGCATGCTTGTATAATTTTTATTGATAATGATCTCCGCCACCGCAGTGATTGGGGGAAAGGTTTTCTTATTTATTGGGGGGTAGGGCTGTGATTATGGCCAAAATAATCACAATTATTTTGGTCAATATTGAAATCACAGTTATTCATCATATTTGGTCAAACATGTCTTTCTATAGCCCTTTTTTAAACAAGCAGCATATAAAAAAGCCATGATACTTACAAACAATAATAATAACCTAAAATAAATAAATAAAGTAAATAATAATGAAAACAAATTCAAACATGGCAAAAACTTGGCACACAAGGCAACACAGCTAACCAACTTGCTGAGAGCAAACCAATGAAATAAATGAAGGCTACTCACAACCAAGCACATTATTTACTTTTAAGCAAATTTTAATCAATTTAAGCAGTCAAAATGTCATCTGCCATCATTTGAAATCGAATTTATTACAATGTTATTCGGATTTTTCAAAATGGGTCTTATTCAAAAGCTAGCACTGTATATACATTATTAGGAATCAGGTGAGAAACTCAAAGCTATTTCACACTGGTAAATAATATATTAGGGTGAGAAAAGTAGGGGCTTTTGTCATGTTAATGTGTGGGAAAAATACCCTCCTAGTGGTAGGATGACAAAGTGCTTGATTTGACATTTACGGTAGCCGGCTTTTTAAAGGTTAAAATCATAGAGGATACATTTCATTAATCGTGACAACCAATATCGTGATTACGATTAAAATTCGATTAATTGTGCAGCCTTATTGGGGGGCTTTGCAAAAAAATAATTGAGAAGCACCAGATTAGGGTAAAGATCCCATTGCTAATCGAGTATTAGTCACATGGGCCAGTGACGCATTGTAAATGCTCTGCGCAGAAAATGTTGCCATGGTTGCCAAAATATGTAGCACAAACAAATCTAAAATTCATGGACATATGCTGAAATTAATGGAGCCAAGAGTAATGCACTAAATTAAAGAGACCATGCTGCTGGCAATAAATTCATACAATTTCTTAAAAAAAGAGAAAACAATTGCAGATAAAGCTAAATTTGGTTTGGAAGAGCTTGATCTCATCAAAACACCTTAGTATGTGCTGAAGACACACCCTTGACATCTGTGGATGTTTTGATTGACAACAAAAAACATCCCCAGAGATCTCATGAGGCTTGCATGAAAACTTTAGCTGGGAAGGACGAAGGAAAAAGAGGGCGAGGAGTCATAAAGTATAAAAGTGTAACGTATCTCAAAGACCGTCTCTGTGATCTTTCATGGAATTAGTTACATCACAGACGGAGAGATTGATGCATTGTCTGGATGTGTCACTGATCATTATAGATGAACATCTATGAATGAAAGGTTCTCGTGGTTTGGGTTCGAATCCAAATCTGGTCCCAGGTCAGTTTTTATTGTGCCAGTAAAACTGTTGTAAGCTGTTTTAGTAGGGATATTCATTGGTCATTTAGCCCAAAGACTATTCTTGTCAATTGGTTCAGAAGTAGTTGTTTAGTTAGTTGGTTAATTAATGATTTAATTTTAGTGGTTAGTTGTTTGGCAGGTTCCTTGTTTTTTTTTTGTTTTTTTTTTTGTCTAAGTCTGTTAGTTGGCTTGTTGGTTTGGTGTTATTAAGTTTGTCAAGTAGTTATTTTTTCTTTACTGGTTGGTTTACTCTTTGACCAGTTTGATCAAATATAACTCAACATTGATCAAAAAGGGCCAGACTTATCTTTTGGGGTTATTCATTTATTCCAGAAGTTGAGTTAAATGCTTTAAACTCATTAACCTAATCAAATTTGGATGGGATTGAACAAAAGGTACCCAAGTTTTAACCCGTCTGTGTTATCAACGTCAACACATTGTCAACAACTAAACGTTGGGTCGATTCCTTTTCAACCCAACGATCTAAAAACTCATGTCAGTTTACTACACCCTAAAAACAGTCGGTTAAAAATAATCCCAATCATGAGTCGAAAAACGACCAACCCCAAATTTGGGTTTGAGTTATTTAACACAAAACAACCCCCCAAAATGTCTCTTTTTGTACAAGACAACCTTAAAATAATATGACGTTTTGTATAAAACAACTCCGAGAGTTGGGTCAAATTGATGCAAAAACTGTAATGGTTTGGTCTTTTTTTTTTCTTTTTAACTCGTAATTGGGTTATTTTTGACCGAGTGTAGAATCTTGCAAGTTTGGTTCATAAAGTTACCGTAATCAACAAATGCTATTTTGAAATTCACCTTCTTTGTTTAATTTTTTTTAAGTCATAACTAAGGGGATGGACACCCCCCAATTTTTTTAGACCTAAGTTGTGAGTCCTCCCTTTTTGACCCATAATTGGGTTAATTATGACCCAGCTGTTTTTAGACAGCAGGTTCATCTATTTGATGGTTAATTCATTG
Organism: Hippichthys cyanospilos; assembly: GCF_059441005.1. Taxonomy (NCBI): domain Eukaryota; kingdom Metazoa; phylum Chordata; class Actinopteri; order Syngnathiformes; family Syngnathidae; genus Hippichthys; species Hippichthys cyanospilos. Next base: position 6,012,449 of record NC_142384.1, on the reverse strand, counting down.
ATCGCATATTTAGTTAGTGATATTTTAAAATGAGTTTTGACAGAAGTCTTGTAGTTTCCTCACCCCTCAAAGAGCAAGAAGCAAGAAGAGATTGCTTGGGAACACCATGCGCTGACCCTGGGGGTGTCAACTTACCTTCTGTGACACTTTGGCTCGGCCTGGTTGACACATGAAGAAACAGGTGCACCTTCAAAGCGGGGACAAGAGGACAAACACAGGCCGCATTTGCCACTTAAATGAAACAAAGGAAATGTAAAAAGCAGGCATGAGCCTCGCATTTCATTTCAACTCCACAAAACTGCTCCGATTTCAAGTTCGAAACATTGAGAGGAAAGAGGCAGAGTGATTAGCACAACACGGTAGACAGGAAGCTGTTAAAAGACAAGGAGCAGCACTGCATCCTGACCTATGAACCCTTACATCCTGACCTCTCCTGCATGAAAGCTGTCCTGTTGACTCACTACGGCTAATTTAGAGTTCCGGCGACGACCCCCCCCCCCCCCCCCCCCCCCCCCCCCCCTTACACCACCGCCACCTCTTCTTGACCACTGTGAGGACAGACAGTCAACATGCTGTGAGGAAAGAACTTCTGACAAGATTGTTCGCCCTTACGACTCCAAGATGAGAAGCAACACTTAACACTCTGACAGACCTCTGACAGAACATAAAATCAATAAAGTCAATCGGAACGTTTTGGCACTGAAAGGTAGTTTGGCAGTTCTCAAGATCAGTCTTTGTCTCAACACTGGTCTTGAGATCACTTTTTAAGGGTCTCATCTTGAATTAAAGGCCTTTTTAATCTGTCTTGTCTCAGTCTCAGACATGACGTTATTCTCTCTGTATGTTTCTTGGACAATTCGAGCCCGTTAGGTCAAATTTCATTGCCTTGTTCTTGGGTAGGTGTAATGACGATTACAAAAGATCTCGTAACCTCAGTCTTGATCACCAAAAGTTTTTTGTTTTTTTTTCCCATGATGCCTTGGTCTTGACTGGTATGGTGTTGATCAAGACTCTACTGAAAAGTAATCATCTCTAATTTAAGGGGCTTGTTGTGAATGATCTCAATGAAGACAGCATACCAGGTATTTTGAAAGGAAGGCGCTAGTTGGTTGGTTGGTTGGTTGGTTGGTTGGTTGGTTCGTCAGTTGCTTTTTCAGTCAGCTTTTTCATTAGCATTTACTTAGCCATAACTAAAGCAGCATACCGGAATACCAACACTCACCTACATTTGGGCACGTTACCTCACTTGAGATCAAGGTCAGCAAAGGCCAAATTGTCGGGAGTCTACTCCGTGGTGTGAGGTTGGTTCGGAGTGATCTCAAATCCCAATCGTTTCGGACAAGGCTGGAGGCCAACGATTCTGTCAAGTATTTTCAATCGCAAATCCTCATGTATGTTGGCAGCCAAGAACTGGGTCACCCCGCAGATACTGCGACCGTGACATGAAATTGAACGATAGCCAATTAAATCCGAGTACACACATGCTGCTCGCCCCTTACCATTGGTGTCGTCAAAGGCTTACGCCTAACACCACATGAAAATCATTAAGAATAATCTATCGGACACCCGATAATTGGGCCTTTGCTTACTTTATTGCTCAGATTAGGCCCGATTATGAGTATGCGTGTAGTTCATTTATGATGTTGCCTGAGGGCTTCACACTTTCACAGCCCAAGTCCTAACCCGGGTCGACTTCAAGCTGTGCCACCTGCACCCGACTAATGGTCATTACTGGCTCCTGTCCAGGCCTCATCAAACATGCTCTCTTTCATCGTGATTCTCGAGTTCGCGGCTCCTCCTCCACCTTGCCAGGCTCATAGTTTTCATATTGCCAACTGTGACAGGGGTTCTAAATTTAGAGTGCACCGCTGACCTCGCTGGTCCTTTTGGCCCAAAGTTTGAAGCCTTTTGACGTCACCTCGAGTCGTTTGATATTTTTAGCCGTCTTTATATATTATTATAATTTTTTTTTTTTAGAATTTGTGCAGTTATGTAAGAAGATTACTGTGTTATTGTGCCACCACGCCGAGGAGGGGCGGGTGGGAAGCGAGTATGGCTCCAGAAATAACCCAGCTCCGAGGCCTAATTGCGTATCCCTCTCGCTCCCCTGTCCTCTATTCCAGCGGCATGTTCGAGGTCCCTGACCCGATCATCCGCCTCACCGGTTCCGGAAGAATCCTTTTCCGCCCCCCCGCTGCGAGCAAAGCCGGCACAGCGGCGCACCATCTCAAGCCTGCGACTAACAGCCAAGCGCCACTAGCAGTTAGCGGTGATGCTGCCAGGTTATGTTCTGATCAGCTAACTCAGGACCCCTCGGAGGGGGCCCCGGGGGCCTCCGGGTGGCGTCCCCCGTGTGTCACTGCCGCTGAATGAGCATTCTCTAAATGCACGCGAGCTCTCGGACGACTGTTGTGGAATGTGCCCCGTCGCGGTTAGACGGCGGCGTGCCCGCAAGGAGGGCCTCTCGTCTCCCCAGCGATAATGCATTGCAGCCCCCTGCGTCAAGCACACACGCGCATGCAAGCAGTCACACGCTATTGGCTGACTATTCAATCAGCGGTTGAAGTGGACGGACGCGTGCAACACCTGTTGCTTATTCCCTTCTCAAGATTATTTTGGATTACAATCAACCATCACCTATTTGCTAGTTATCACCTAAAAACTCAATGATCCACAAAATGAAATTCATGGTGCAAAGATGTCATTGGGTCTTTTCAAATCCATATTTTATTTGTTAGTATCTTTTGTAATGCACAAAGTTATCGCCCTTAGTTCGATTCAAAACTTGGTTTTAACTACGCATTCCGAAATGGTGTAGTTACTTCAACCACGGCTAGAGCTACCGGAATTGACGCCATAAAGATACTGCACAATTTCTACAACACTACATGGAATACTCGCGAGCAAACAATGGTTTTGAAATCGAGGAGATTTTGACACACATGGGCTGACAAACTTCAACCCTTTACCAGCAGACGACGCTAACACACTGTAATGCCTGACGATGCCAAGCAAGGAAAGATACAGAATTGTATTTAGTGATTAAACTTTTCTAATATACAATGTTTTGAAGCCATCTTGTGGCGTGTTTGTGAATGGACTCTAACAGTGAATTGATCAAACTTTACAGTGGGCACCCGCATACTTGTGGTTGTTTTTGTCCAAGATTTTTGGGGGTTATAAAATATGTACATTTATGTTTGAGGCGATTCTTGTTGCGTGTCAATTGGATATGGAGTTTTTCTATTTGGCGCTATCCAAAGTGTATTTATTACTCTGTTTGCTACCAGGCTGCACAGATATATTTTAAAAATATATGCTACATGCTAGCAGATATTGAATTAGGTTAGCTTTTTGGGCGTGAATTTTCCAAAATGTTCTTATTTTGCATATCAAGCATGGAGTCGCAAAATCTTCCAATCAAGGATGAAATCATAATACTGGGGGTGTCAAACCTACGGCCCTCGGGCCGGGTCTGGCCCGCAAATGAGTTTAAGCCGGCCTGCGAGATGATTTTGTGAAGTATAAAAATATGCTGCAGTTTTTTAATAAATGAAAACCTTGAAGTGTTTTACGATTAATACTAATGGTCATATTTTATGATGTCTTATTTTAGACAGTATTAAACAGAAATAATACATATAAAGATGCTGTTTTAAACCTTTGCTGGACACAGCAGCCTCTTTGGGCTTATAGTCTTAACAGGCAAAAATGGCCTTTATTAGGCACATGGTTTTCTATTTTTAAGTCCTTAACAGGCAAGAATTTTCAGGATTCTAGAGAAGTTTAGGGGTACGTTAGAATTTAAGCAACAACTGTTACGGACGCTTACGGTTGATTTGCCTATTTAGACTATCGGCCGAAAGTGGCCGCTGCGCCCAGTAAGAGGTTAAACTTATATAAATATATATACCATGATTGTATTGATCCGCTCCACTTGGGAACAGATTTTCCTCCATGCGGCCCGCAAGCTTAAACGAGTTTGCCAACCCTGCATAATACTCTGTACACATATTAATGAGTACAGTATTTGCGCCGAAGTGGTGTTGTGCAAAGAGAGCCGCCAGAAGCCTGGAGACACGTCAGCTCTCGTCAGCTCGCCTGCTCTCCAAGAAAGCGTCTGTCTGGCCCGCGCTGTGGACACTCCCTTGCCTTTAATGTCGCCATCAAGAGAGACGCTTAAAGTCATGACTGGGGGCCCCGCCTCGCTTTCTCTCCCCCCCTCACTCATAACTGCTTTCGCATGTGTTAGTAAGAGATTCCCTTTTAACATGTCATTTGTTCCCACCAAGATGCGTGAAGCAGTCGAGCAATGAGTGTTATTTTGAATAACTGCAACGGCTGGTTTCACCTCGCTCCAATTACCCTTCCATCCATTTTTGATACTGTCATGTTCTCGTTAGTGTCGTGAGCTGGATATCAGTTGACTGGCGAGAGACTGGAACAATCATTCACATCAATGACAAATGTCGTCACAAAAAATAAACTTTAAAAGCAGAAATTACAACAATAAAATCGTAATGTTATTTGGACCAAATAAGTGTGACAATGATAATCTTGGCGAGGGAAGATAATCACAACGGAAGGGATTGAACTACCTAAAGGCAGCATGGCAGTTGTGCACGACAGGAATTCCACAGGCAAATAGCAAAAATGAAGACGCTGCTCGGGGGGCAGCCGCAGTCAAATATCTATGGAGGGTGAGACAGATCCTGAACGGTCACTTTCAACGTATTGAGAAACAAGAATGTTGATAATGAAGTGATTTGAGATCCACCCAAAGATTTGGCTGAACTGGTGAGGAGTTATATTTTAATACAATGTTTTTAAAATGATAAATCTTTTGGATCATACTTAGATTGTGGTGTATAAGTGTGGGCCTTCTTAACAATTTTAGGAGGGTTATGCACTTAACTCATTCAATCCCCAAAACATTATTTTATGTTTTAAGGGTCCAGACATTCAAACCAAGGAATATGGAACATAGAAACAGCTATTTTTTCAAATATTTTCAAGCCTTAGGTCTAGCTAAAGGATTGTCTAAAAAAGGCTGGTATTTAAATAATGATCTTTTTCAGTTACAATTGTAGTTACATAAAACTAGGCCTGCATAGCTGAATACCAAAGCAATTATGTTGCGTGAATGCTGACAGGTAGATACTCATACTAATCTTTAAAGTTAAGTTTCTAAAGTTAATTGTACTTCCTACCATTAAATGGAAGAGCAATTAAACCTTGCATTGAAAAATCAGCATCGCAGCATAGATAAATCTTTTTTTTCTTCCTCCAAATATATCCAAGTGTTAGGCTAAAGGAATGTCTAAAAACGGCTGGTACTTTAAAAGTTAATGATCTCATTTCAGTCACAAATGTGCCTATAAGTTGCTACTTTTTTCACATCCCTTTGAACCCTGTGGTTTATAGTCCAGTACAGTTTTTTACAAGCCACTAAAAGACACAATCAAAGTATTGATTTTAAACAGCTAATTTATTCACCACCAGGGGCACTGTTCAATTGTAAACACATACAGGCATGTTACTGTTGAGTTGGTGCAGTATTCTCACAACCTGAATGTGTCGGTGTTAGGTTGAAAATACATTGGTGCTACTCGTTTCTAAACATGCAGGCATGTTCAGTCAATGTTGAATGCATGATGTTGCTGTAACCACGCAGTTTGAAAAAAAAGTTTTAAATAAAATCAATAATGTAATAAACTTCCATGTACCATCTTTCTGCGTAAATATCTGATGTTGCAACCTGCACCTTATATTCCAGTACAGCTCATACATGGAAAAAAAAATCAATTTTCTGTTACATTACTTGTTGTTGGTGTGATTTTTAGTCAGGCCAAATCTAGGCCTGCTTAGTTGAATACCAAAGCAATTATTTGGTTCGAATGGCAGCAGGTAGATACGTTCTGCCATTAAAATTTTGCATTGAAAAATCGGCATTGCTTGGCATAGATGGATGAACACCATCGCGGACTAATGCGCATTGCCACTGTGGTTGGGCATCAGTGCGTGTGTAAAAGCGGCAGCTCGTCGGTCTGCGTCATAAGTGGCAGTTTGGCGCACGGCAAGTCTTGCAGGGAGCTATCAGCCGCTATTCACCCGACAAATTAGTGACAGAAAAATTGGCCGTGTGTGCAGGGAGAATGTGAATCTAAAAAAGACGGCGTGTGGAATTCCACCTTTCACCCCCGTTGTCGACTCGCTTCCAGATGGACTCCTAGCTCGTGAGTCACACGGATAAATAGCGTGAGGTGTTACGCTGACTCACAATGGAGGAAAAAAAACATTAAGAGAACTTCCACTGGGATGAAAGAACGAGCAATGCCTCTCTGGATTTCTTGTTTGGTGTTTATTTATCTTCACAATGACACCCTGCACCTCTTTGGAGCGTGTTCCACTGTGTTTTGTTTTGTTTCCCTTCAAACGGAATGCCTATGCGTGTGGTCTCTTCGGCCGTGTTTGGCCAACACACACGCACACACGTTCAACTTTCCCCCAGCACCAGAGCTCCCCTTTGGCCTTCCCTCCACCTCTAACTAAACATCGCAGGACAGCAAAAGGGAACTTCAAAGTGGCCAGAGGGGGTGCTTCTTTTTCTTTCTTTTTTTTTCTTGTTCCTGGCACTTGTCATCATCTAAGAGACTGGCTGCTGCCCTTATTACTCTAATTGCTTCCAACTGCCACAGGAGGCTTTGATGCGGGGCGCCCGCCGAGCATGCTGGGAGCACCTGTTGTTGCGCAGGGGAGCACAGGTGGTGGGGTGCTGCGTCTTGTTTTTTTTCCTGCAACAAGCACACAGCTCAAATCGAGGAGCGTGGGAGGAAGCTTTTATTGGCTTTTTGGAGGGCAGGGTACGAGTCCTCAAACACACTGGCACCATCTTGTGGCAGCTAGAAGTCCAGCAGCTGAAAAAGAAAAGGAAAAAGGTAAAAGTGTTCAACAGTACAGTATGCAGGCCTATCATTCTGCAGAGTAACTGAACGATCATGTAAAAGTTAAACTTGCAAACATAGACAATAATAATAAACGAGTGGGCCACACTGATGAGGCCCACCAAAACAAAATAAGTAACTATGTAAACAAAGTGTATATATATATATATATATATATATATATATATATATATATATATATATATCATACCTGCCAACCCAACGTCAATATATTGCAATATGAAGTGACGCAATACACGTATTGCAATACGACATTCTATTTCTAATATATCACATATTGTTTTTGAAACGCTTTATATTCATAATACTTATATACTTATATTATAATACGAGTTTTTTTTATATCTATCTGCTCTAGAGTGGCTTTTGTACCATGGTTTTTGTCATATTTTTTCCATAATTACATACTTTTAAAACCAATTCAACATTCATTCCCAATGGGACACAGTCCCATTCGTTGTCAGTTGGAATTTTATCTGTCATTCCTAATGGGAGACAGTCCCATTCGTTCTCAATTTGAATTTTATCTTAGACAACAAATGGCTGCTTGGTACAGTGGTCTTGGTCCCGCTGGACCAAAAGCGGGAAAAATCCGTGGTTTGACCCCAGACCGTATTTGCACTTTCCTCACTTCTCAGATGAATAATTGTTTCTCTATTTTGTTACTTCCAATTTCACATTATTCTACATATTCACGAGAGGACTGCATGTATTTTTCTTATTCTAAATGTTGATCCTTTTCTCACAAATTCTCATTTTCTCTTCCAAAAAGTCCATTCTTTTTCTAAGTAAATTTTGTGATATGAAGGGGTAAAAATGTGCAGAAGCGAACATATTTCGAGGTTTCACTGTTTTTTGATAAATTACAATAGAGTTCTCCTTGGTTTTTGTCACATTTTTGTTTCACCAACGCGAGTGATGTCACAAAATCGAAAAAAAGACTAGCACTTCACTCTTCATTCTATTAGGCAAACATTTGTTTTGAATTTTATGCCAGAAAAGTATTTGACTGTTATTGTGCAGTAGTACAACTTGTGGTACGCAAGCTTCCCCTAGTAGTAAAACTGTTGAAGTGTTCAATCCGTGCATAAAAAGGTGTTGTTGTTTTTTAAATTAATTGAGTAGTTGTGGTTTACTTTGAAATGCATTTGCATTGAACCGATCATAAATTGTCTTGTACCAAACTTAATTCATGTGGAATGTATTTTTTTTTAGGATAGTTAGCTGTCAGTCTAAAGTAATAACCACTTTTTAATACTTTAACTTTATTTTCATAACTTTACAACTTCATTTTCGTATCAAAACAAAGTATTCCAACTTCATTTGTGTTACGTGAAATGTACGGCCAGTTAGTGTAAAGCGTTACATACCAGCTGAGGCAAGATCTTTTCAAAGTGTTCAATCTCAACTTTGTTGCAGTCTTCGGATTCAGCTTGTTTCAGAGAGCGCATGGCAGCCTCTAACAAACACAAAAGCATGAGTATATCATCATCATTATCCACTCTTACTCATTCAGTCCCCAAAACATATTTTTAAGTCCAGACATTCCAGAAATTTAATTGATGATTTGGGGTAATTAAGTAGTAAAGTAATAAATCACATAGGTACTTAAGTAACTATTACTTATTTACTAAAAATATAAATTACTAAATAGAAATTAAAATATGAATACAATGCTGGAACTGAATATCTGAATATCTGTACTCTTTAAAAAATGTAGAAATATGTCTGGGTTTGGATGAGTTAAGGAGTAATATGTGAAAAAACTTTACCATGGACAAATACTTTCAGCATTTCCACCATGAGTAGTGTGGCCTCTACGCTTACTGCCACACAAGAGATGGGGAAAAAAAGAACAGTTGAGCTGAGGAAACCGCACTTTTTATTTAGGGGACTTATAATTGGTTGATGTAAAAATACACAGATAAATACATATGGCTTCTGATTGTATTTTTTCTGTGTTTTGTTACAGAAAAAGTACATGTATTCTTTCTTGTGGAGTTTTCTTATATTTCTGCTCACATTAAATGTATGAAGCTTGTTTTTTTCCCCTCTAGTTTGCATCAGCCTTGACAAAAATGTCAGTAAAAATAAAATAAAAAAATCTGTCTTTCTAGCTTTTTTTTTTATGAAAGTAAGCAGGTCCCGTTAGCAGAGGCGCGTTTGTAATTACACCAGCCAATATGAGTAACCATACTTACATCTGGTTTTGTCCTCCTTGAAGAAGCTGGACAGAAGTTTGCCCACTGTCTCCTGAGGGTGAATCAAACAGGCAAATGTGTCTGTTCTGTTCAATTTATATAGTCTGGCCATAAGTTTTACATGTTTTCATTTATAAATCAACTCTCCACTGTATGAGATAAATGTATACGTTTATGTCACGTAAATTTATTTTTTATACTTTTTATTCTCTTAAATGTGACGCTGTTGTTGCTTCTTAATTGTCCTCGCGGGTGGGGGTAAATAAGGTGACTTCGTATTGCATACTATTGTATTGTAAAAATTAACTGGAACGTTTACGGTTACGCACATTTTAGTTTAGCACCCTCTTGTGGACTAACGCGTCACGAGCATCAGAATACAGATGCCAACATAAATTAACGTTCTTTTTGTGCGCACTGCACTTAAAACTACCACATAAGAATCCAAATTCATATCATTATTATTTTGATCGTGTCCATTCGAAATGTGGCACAATTACACTTAAGTCACTTTTAGGGACCACTTACGATCCGACAAACGCGTTTGTTTACTCGCTAAAACGCCGAGTAAGCAATAATATACAATCTTGCCATGTATAATTAAATCAAAAACCAAATCATACCAAACACACAAGCAAGCAAAATAAAACGACGGTTTTACCTTCTTAAATGTAACTTCGGCGTCCCTTTCCGCCATGTTGATGACGTCTGAGAAAAACTTGGCGCTCTGCGATATTATTGGACAATGGGATAGAACGTCATCAACAAGCGCTAAGTATGAAGATGACAAATTCTCAACTTTTTTCTTTTATTATTCCCACCGACAGTAAGTGTATATATTTTTCGGTTTTGCGGATGCACATATGGAAATCATAATTTCTTCATTATATGCTACAACATTACTTTCTGTGGACCGCAATGACGTTTACGTTTCCGAGGGCACGTGAACGTCTCAAAGCAAGGGGCGGGCTTAGTAAAGTTTTCAGGAAGCAGTTAAACGTCCCAACAAAAAAAAGTTTCTCAACATTGACGTTTTTGCGAGTAACTTAAAAAAAGGAAATGCAAAGCAACGCTTACGGGGCCCCGCTGGCCGGAGGCGCGTTCGACTTTTGGGAATTTATGAAAAAGCCTCAGACGATTCTGCGATGCCTGAGCTGGGTGAGTGAGAGAACGGACGCGTTCGTTAGCATGGTTAGCTGTCCTGTCAACAGCTGCTACGGCCACAAAATAATTTACAAGTGATTTCGATAAATACGACACATAAGCGACTGGGCCGATTGTAATTAAAAAAAAAAAGATCGAAAGGCGAAGTTATCTAACGCTGGAGTTTGTTAGAGTGCCTTGTGCTGTCACGTCATTGCGTCAATAATGTTTTGTTTGTTTTTGAGTGTGTGGTGTAGCATCTGTTAATGCTAGCAGAGCTAACGAATACGAACACAAACCCGGAAGTAAGGATTTCATAAAAATATAGGTGATACATTTTTTTCTAATCTAATTTTAGAGCAGCCAGTATTTTGTCATTTTGCATTAATTGTAGTAAAAGTAGATACATGGTTTCAAGCCTTCTTTTTATTTCTAGATTTAAAGTTTTCACGATATTGTAACTTTTTTTCGCAATATTGTGTATTTATTCTTACAGCATTACGACTTGTTGACAAAGACATGTATAAAGAAAATAATGCAAAAAATCAAAGTATTTTTCATGTTGTAAGGTTATATTTTTCATAATAGTGACCCGATGCTTGTATCTTTGTCTTGTACTTTTTTCAGTATACTTTTTAATTTACGATTAAAATACTTTTAAAAAATTATAGTTTTTGTTCTAATTAGACAATATTCGGTTGGTTTGATAACCTTGAGCAAAAATATCAATGTATCATGCTTTGTACAGCTCTATTTTTTTTCTTTGAACACAATGTGTTTTATTTTTTTGAACAAAACATTGTTCATGTTGTAGACCTTGTGGCGATTAAGGGCTATACAAATGAATTTGGCTTGGTTTGACACTAAGAAATGTGTACAATGTTTAGTACAAGTAAATAGGTATAAAATACATTAACGTTCTTCTTTTTTAATTGTGCCTAACAAGTCACAGTGCCCCGTCACTGGCAAGCTATTTTTTAAGACAGAGACCTCCTCCTCATCCACCATGCATGCTAAGAAGTAAAATAAATACATAAATAAATAAAGACTGTGATTGGCTAATTTTAGAGGCTGCTTGTTGGGTCAACTCTTCAAACTCTAGTTATAGCGTATCACCAAACAGCACAGCACTACCATGAATTTCCACTGGGGAAGCACACTAGACAGTGAAAAAAATCCTCTAAAATAATGATGTGATGCACTTTCAAAAAAACTGAATGCTGTCATCCATAACCCTTGAAATAATACAGAAAGCAAGTTTGTTTGGCTGGCATGATCATAAATTTGTGTTTGTCCATCAAAAATGAGTCCTCACTTTTGCCTTTTTTAAGGTCGTGTTGAGAGAGCCGTCTCGTGAGATCCCCAAAAGGCACCGAGTGCATCCTAAGTTTCATAACTTGATTTTGATTGGTAAAGCTTCATCTAATCATCCTCCCAGATGTGGGTGACATCATCAAAACTCAGTCTATTTATTGGTTAAGACACACAAACGTGTCATGTCCTCCAGCATGCTTCTTATATCCAAAGGAATGACAGCTTGTTGAGTCAACTCTTTTTAAGACCTTCTTTGTTAGACTATGCAAAAAAAGGAAAGAAAAGCCCCCATTTCCACTTATAAACCGTATTAGTAGTTAATGAAAACTTGATGTTTGAACACTCCAATAAACAGTCAACCATGCTATTGGCCCATGCCTAGTCCTAATAATAAGGCTTCATTTTTTGTATTCCGATTTACTTTGTCCCGCAGCTCTTTGCCATCGTGGTATTTGCCACCATCACGGCAGAGGGGTACGTCAACACCCCTTCAGAGCCAGAACCCACGTGCATGTTCAACAAGCGGGACAGCGCATGCAGCTACGGTGTGGGGATCGGCGTGCTGGCCTTCTTGGCATGCGTGGCCTTCCTGGTGCTGGATGCCTACTTCCCACAGATCAGTAACGCCCAGGAGAGGAAGTACATCATCATCGGGGACTTAGTCTTCTCAGGTGAGAGAGCAAGTTAATGGTTGTCTTTGGGGGACACGTTATGGAGAATGGATTTAATATGAAAATAGTCTGTTTTCTGCATGCTCCACATTCAGGGTGAAATCAAGAAAATTGGCAAAGAAAATTGTTGTTCTGCACTGTTGCGAAACAGTAGAGATAATTAACATAATAACCACCCCCACACATCCGCTGACTTGCGCAGCGAAAAAATGCGGCGGTTGAAACACTATTGTGTCAAAAAGATACTGGTAAGCAGAAATTGACTCCTAACACAGTGTTAGTTTAAAGTGTTAGTTTAAAGTGCAGTTGAACATTAACATGGAAAAAAAAACTTCACAGCATCCATTAGAAACACTGCACTACTTAATTCATTAGCATATCCTCCTGCCTATTTATGCGTGTCCACTGTTGTGTCCATTCCAGTTTGCCATAATTGCCCAAATATAAGACACACTTTTGTTTCCCAAAAATGAAGGCCAAAAGTATGGGTGCATTCTATAAATGCTATATTACAGGTAGATTTTTAAAAAAAATTCGACATCCTTCAAAGAAGATTTATTTTTCAACCACATGAGCTGAGTTTTGAAGCACAAATGTGCATTTTTATACCGGCTGTATTCTTACTTACAATAATTAGCATAACGGTAGAAATGAGAGGGCAGACGTCGGGTGGCTGTTAGCAGCAAGTGCCTTTTGCAGCTAACAATAGTAGTCCATCCTTGTTCACACACAGAACGCACAGGAAAACAGAGCGAATCGATTAAAAGTTAGAATGTCTTCGTCCTGATTCAATTAAGAGTTGCAAGGTATGCAGTTTATTAATTGAGGTGACATATTTAACAGGCAACAAATATTAACACAACAAAATATGAAGTTTACAAAGGATGAAATTGATTCTCTTTTGCTTTAGTTTTTACATGTTTGCAAAAGTATTAGTGCATCTTTTACACAGTAACAAAAAGTCAGAATTTGACACCAAATTTAAGAGTGGATCATATATTTGTGGAATTACGGTACATTCACTCAAACATATGTGACATAATCGGAAACGCCAGGATGTCCTCTACTGAGCACACTAGAACTTAATGCGTTAACTCCAATAAGTCAAACGATAGACCAAAATCCACTGTCCACTGCAGTGGACATAAACGAATAGACTGGGTCTCAGGATGATGTGCATTATGAAGCACAGTAGAACAAACAAATCATAATGCTTTCACTGTCTTAATGTTGCAGCGGTTTGGACGTTGCTGTGGTTCATCTGCTTCTGCGTCCTAGCCAACCAGTGGTCCTGGACCACCAGCGCTGCTGTGCCGGGTGACGCCGCTCGCGCCGTGGTGGCCTTCTCCTTTTTCTCCATTGCCACCTGGGTGAGTCTTGAGTTCCGTCGGTTTAAAAAGAGAACGACAAGCAAGCAGGACCATTCAAAAACAATCAAAACTCATTTTGTGAAAATGTTTGTTTACATTATGGCTCAGTCTAGTGGGACCAAAATAGCCTGTGTCAGTGGCGTCCACTCTGTCTTCAAGCCCGTATGTTTTTGATATTTCCGTTTTCCAACGCACCTCATTCAAATAATCAGCAAGCTTAGCAGAAGTCTGGCAATGATCCAAGTCATTGGAATCAGGTGTTTTGGAGGACAGAAATATCAAAAATCTGCAGGATAGCGGCCCTCAAGGACCGGCTTTGGGCTCCCCTGGTCGATAGGATAGTTCAGTTGTATTTGCATTTCATCTTGAAGAACATTTTTAAACTTATAGTGCATTTTTCTTCAGGCTCTGATGTCCTATTTCGCCTACCAGCGGTATAGCCAAGGTTTGAGTGACTTGAACCAGCAGTACACGGATCCCGCTGTGGACCCGTCGTACCCCCCGGCTCCCTACACCAGCAGCAGCGGCCCTGCCGGGTACCAGCAGTCCCCGTTCTCCCAAAATCAGGAGAATCCTGGGGAGTACCAACCACCGACTTACTGAAAGAGTGACGTTCTCAAAGTCAAACAGAAGGGGTGAAGAGCGTTAATATTTGCCAAATTCACATGAGAGACACCCCCGTGCCCTCTTCTTTTCTCTTAATAAGAAACATCCACACTTTATTGTGTTGAATTATGTTTCCTTTTTTTTTTTTTTTTAATTACCACTCTGGGAGGGAAATTGCGGGTCCTTTGTACCAAAACCACTTGAAGTCCAGCGCATCACCCTTTTGTGCATAATATCATAAAAGAGCTTAAGAAAATATGACTTAAAACGATGTCCCCAGAAAAAAATACTACTGTACTATTATTTTTTATTTAACTATCACTAAAGAATGGCTTTTGTGCACTGTACGTGATTCAATCCAGAAATATTTTAATATTATTCGAATGTAAATGCTTTAGTTGGGAGTATTTCTTTCCTTGGGCGATAAAGAAGAGTTTCCAAACCTCTTCTGTGACATGGCACATATTAAATTTCTAAAACTGAAGACGCCATCCCCCCATAAAATGGCACAAAAAGAATTTATCCCCACTATTGGGTAGATTCTTTGCACATTCATTATCCATCATTATCTTGATTCAATTACCAAATATCGCAAAATTCAAGTAACATCAATTAATATACTAAGTAATTTATAAAGCAAACAATTACGGTTACATCTGCTTTGTTTGTTTAGATCTTTGTGCCATGAGGAGCGTAAGAGGTTGAAATGACTCCGCTCGCAATGAACGTTCATGGCTTATGAAAATGTCTAATTTCAGGCCTTCAGCCGTGTAGTGCCTTAAAACAGGCGTTTTCAATACTTTAAATTGATTGTAAAGGCTGTAAAACAACACAAGATGTAAGGCCGGATCAGTAGTTTCAATTTGTGGAAAGAAAAGGTTCCATGTTTGGAATTATGAAGCTTCTTCCTAACTGGCGATATATTGAAGTCACGATTTTCTTTCATTTTACAAACGTTCTGTCATATGGGAACGCAAGACTGTGACGTCATTTCTTCACTATTTGCGGCTCGATGACATTTTTGTCGCAGTTTTTTGAGTTCTAACCAAAGCAGTCAGTTTTTTGGCGCCCCCTTGTGGCTTCTTTGTGCCATGTCTTAATGTCGAAGAGATTTTAGGAATTTTGTTTAGACAAAAATTGTTCTTTGATGCTATTTTTTGGCAGCTGCCTGTAATTGCAAACCCTGTGGATTTTTGCTACTTAGGGCAGGCTTAGCCCCTTACCTCTCTATTTTGTTTTGAATGGCAACAGGTCAAACCGCAGAATGTATCTTTTGCCTTCTCGCAGAAGAGTGCTGATCGTTTCTGCCTGTCACTGTATGTTGCTAGCATAGATAGATGCGTACTATTTATTTTAGATATAAATTTTCAGGCACTTAAGTGAAATCGCATCAGCTCAATTTCACAGTTTTTGGTGTACACTGCCTCAAGGTTTGGGGGATTTGGTTTTCTGTGTTTTTCTACACGTCAGACACATTGTGAGGACAGCATCTTGTCAAACACGGGACAATCATATGATTAGCACGTCACTTATCACATGACTGTCTTTTTTTTGTCTTTGGATTAAAATGGTTTTGTCGCTTTGTTTTGCGCTTGAGAAAACTCAAACTCACGTGCCTTACACAGTATTTTCTTTGCCAAATTAAAAAACATTAACAATGAGTTCTCCTTCATATTTGCATCCAACAGGATTGTGTGCAGGCATCTGCTCCTTGAACAAATATTTAACTAGTGATTGTCCCGACGGTGTGGGACTAACACACAGAGGTGGCTCTCACAGCGCCCGGTGCAAAAATCTGTCATGAATACGGCACACGCCAATCACGTCAAGGCAACCCCGGTTAACGTCATCAAACTGCACCAGGAAGTATAGTGAAAAACTGAAGCAGTGGATTCAGGTCGGAGACGAGCAAAAGTCGGCAACGATGACTCGAGAGTTCCGCGAGAAGGTGGACGGAGAGCGGATGCTGTGAGTGTTGGGTGAGTTTGTCTCGGAACATGCAAAATGACACATTTGTTAGAATCGTTGGCTCCGAACGGGCGCTTGTGGAGGGACGAGAGGGCATTAGCTTTGTAGCTACGTCCACGAAGGCTCTTTTGATGTAGGAGTCACTTGTGGTGCTAAAGTTAGTGGTTTTATTTTTTTAAATACACTTTAATTTTTTTATGACTACACTAAGGAAAAAAAAAATGACGTAACAATAAATATTACTAACACCCCAACGAAAATATTTAGTTATGTGAAAAATATAAACACTGAATTACACATTTAGAATATTTACTTTTCACATCACGAAATATTTGTATTACGTACTAGTTCTAGTAATTTTTTTAATTACACATCGAAATAATAAAAAATAATTTAAAAAAATGTTCCCTTTCGTTGTCTATTAAAAGCTAATCATGATTTAATTAATATGTACTCAATACCAAACAAAGGAATGTAACGAGTAATATTGCTTGTAGTCTGTTGCCTCATATTAATTGAGTAAAGCTGTGACAGTGAATATACATGTACACACCCGCTTTTTAAACATACACAGAGCTATAGTTACACTTCACTAATTAGTATCTTTGCCTTTTTATGTGGGTAAAATAACCTGTGGATGTTGATTCAAGATAATGATAGGTAAAATGTTCTCGGTAGAAATGAGCAAATACCCCAAGGGGGGGAAATAACAGAAACACTTGTTTTGGACCTCAGTTTGCTTTTTTCTCGAAGCCGATGGTGCTCAAACAGCAACTTTTGTAAAAAACAACAACACTATGCCAAGTACTGCCATCAGAAATAGTAGTAAAACACATCAGCATTGTAGGACCAAGTGTTCAACCGAAACAAGACAGTCATTTTATTCCTACAGCTTAAGAGTTTTTAACTACTGAATATAGTTGTGTCCTTTTAACACATGAGTTTTTAATGTTATTCCCCTCTGGCCAGTGTGATTTCGTCACTGTGTTGTTACCCCAGGGTTTGTATATTCCCAAGCAGGTTAATAATACAAGTTTCACGATATGCAAGTAGTGCAAAGTTGACTTTTAAAAACGCCCCGCACCTTTGGACCACGCCACCATCATTTAGATGTAGTTAAAGTTCAACAGCGCGGTACTGACAGCAGAACCCGATGCAGGCTGAGCGGCGGTCTGCTCGAAGGAGACGGACAGGTAAGCCCCTTTGTCCCAGCACAGAGGCGCTTTTCGCGGGAGCTGTCGTGGTTTGGGCAAGTGGGGCCCCACTGTCGTCAAAGGCTCTTTCACTGCTACACATGGAGGCTGCCAAGAGCCCCCGTAGAAGTAGAAGTCAGCTGTAACTTTCGTGAGGAGTCGATCCAGAGGAAGAATGTCTCCTCACTAACTACACTGAAGATGGGCTTTGTTTTTGTTCTGTTTGCATGTCAATTGACTCGCTTGTCCATCTTGTACATCCTGATTAACTTGTCTTCAATGCTGATGACATCAAGGGTGTGTCATTTGTTCTGATTAGGAAATAGAGTTATGTCCAGAGTGTAGCTGGCCCTTTATAACCTATTAGGGGTGTGGGGATTTGTGGAAGTTCTAAACTTTTTCAGTCGCTGTCATTTTTTTTTCTCCTAAATCACATTCGTTATTAATGTGAGAAATGTTAGAAAAAAAATCACAGTTTCATACCTTTTTCTTTAGGTTAAAATATTGTTGGCAATGTTCCTGATCAATTTACATTTGCTATTATTGATTTTTGTTTTCAGCATAAAACAGTTCAGTTGGTTAAACATGTTTCTAGTTTCAATAAGGATTGACTTTTTTCTTTTCAGTAAATTTGATACACTTTAAGCTATAGTTTTTCAAATACAGAAAAAAATTCAAAAAAAGGAAATGGATGGTTTGTTTGCCAATCGTAAATAAAAGAACGAGAAGGATGTGCGGAGGGGGAGGAAGGTGTTTGCTCCACGCAGCAAGTTATTCTATATATTAGAGTTTATCCACCAAACATAAAAGAAAACATCGGAATACAACAAGGAATTACCTCTAGCCTGTAGCTTTCCTTCTATTGCAGCTAACCGCTGCATGAGTTGTGTTGACGCCTGCTAATCCTGTGTGGCGTGATCGCTACATTTTACTTGACTGGAAACAGTTGTGTTTTCATTTTCTTAATGTCCGCAGAAGCCCGGGGTAACTAACCAGTGTTGACATATTTGCCCAAGCTTTGTAGGTTCGGTGCTATTATGCACTGAAACCAATGGCGAATTGTATTTGAATTTGCTAACGCTTTCACTCACTAAGCGAATGTTTGGTCTCTCTTTGACGCTGTAGTGCGTGTGCTGCGTTCCCGGAACACCAGTAAACAGCAACGCTTAATATTCCATGCTGTGTCTTTAAGATGGAATCTGTATAAATGCTTTAAAAAGTAACATTAGCATTTGCTCAAAATCAATTACTTTTTTTCTGTCATTACTGTTAAAAAGGATACAATTTTAGGTATACTCAAACAATTTTCATGTATAATGATGTCATTTATAGTCACCACACCGAATTGTGAGTCGTAAAATGTTTTCTTTTTTCTGGGGTGGGTTCTTTGCAATAAATAATTGACGATAAGAAATCATTGTATTATGATGTAGAAGGTTAACTACAACGAGATGACTATTGTGCTTGACAACTTGTTTGTATTCTCTACAGTTAGGAAGGCCTCCAGAGGTCAACACTGTCAATGTTGACTTCGAGTGGACTTCCAATGTGAAATCAACTAGACTTGCATAAAATAAACAGTTGAAAGTTGCCTGAGGCCTGCCAAGAATGTTGACTAAATACCCATATTGTCGGTTTTGAAAAAAGAAAAAGATTTTGCAGAGATGACAAATGGACTACAGTTTGTGTATCATAGTCTCAAAATAATAATGACACTTTCCAAACCATTTTTGCTTTGTTTTTTGCTTTTCATTTTTCTTGTAGCATTTATTTGAAAAAGGGAACAACCTTGCAAAAATGATCAGATTTCACACACACACACACACACACACACACACACACACAATTAGAATTGAGCATTGAGCTGTGTGACGGTATGATAATCTTAAGCAAAAGTATTGCATCCTTCCATTTTTAGAGCTGCTTATCCTCACAAGCGGTGCAGGCTTCCTGGTGCCTATCCCAACTGGCTTCTGGTAGTAGGAGGGGGACACCCTCAACTGGTTGCCAGTCAAATGCAGGGCACACAGACGAACAATCGTTCACGCACCCAATCACACCTAAGGACAATTTAGCAGGTCCAATTCACCTGCCAGCTGCCAGGCATGTTTTTGGAGTGTGGGAGGAAGCCGGAGTACCCGGAGAGAACCCATGTGGGCTCGGGGAGAACATGCAAACTCCACACAGGAAAGCCAAAGCCAGCCGGATTCAAACTCGGGTCTCTTTAACTGTGAGGCAGACGTACTATTCACTGCCCCACCGAGCCGCAGAGTTCCAAAACTTAAGTTCAACTTTTAAAATTTTTTTTAATTTATTTATTTTTGATAAATTGCCATTTTTCTTTGTTGCTGAATATCAATTTTCCTACTTTATGGAAACGTTTATTTTTCAACAAAATATATAATACGGCATTTGTTACAATTAAAAAACATTTACCACGTTAAATTAAAACATTAAAACAAATCTTCAGCAAGCAACATGGGTTTTGCTCAGAACAAACATATACATGAAATCTTTCTGATTGAATTGAAGCAATTTTAACTGGAATATGAGCACTTAGTATAAAATAACAACACTTAGAAATAACAGATAAAATCAATCATTCAGCTACTATGTTTATGAATGAATAGTACACTGTGGATTATACTATTTACTATTTACATTGACTATTTCCCCCACAAACATACTGTACACACATTGCAAACAAGCTCAATCTATTATGGCAAGTGGATGAGCTTGTACAACGCGAATCTGCATTTGTTATTTGTTGCGTCACATGCCATTTGGAACACAGCTTTTTATGCTACTTTTTGCTCCTAGTAACGTCCGAGACTGCTACTCAAACACCAATTTAGACAAGTGGTTCTCAACCTTTTTTCAGTGATGTAGCCCCCTGTGAAAAAGATTTTCAGTCAAGTACCCTTTAACCAGTGCAAATCATTTTTGGATTAAAAAATAAATAATAAATAAATACATAAATAAATAAAACATGCGATCAATGTCTGATTTATTAAACTTTAGAACCATTCAAACTTTATTTTGTATTGGTCCACAAAAAATAATCAACATGAAGTGTCCTCTTTTGGATCATAGATAAGATCTGTTATCACAAAGAAATAACTTAATTATTTATTATTTGTCCACAAAAAATAATCAACATAACTTCCCTTGAAAAAGAGTTTTTTATCTCAATGGGATTTCCCTGGTTAAATAAAATAAAGTAAGTAAAAATGTCAGACCTATTCTCAAAAGGAAATTATAAATAATCATGTGCCCACAGAAACATATTAAATAATGTGTCCTCTTTGGGGATTACAGTAGAGATCTGTTCACAAAAATAAATCATTAACTTGATTATTAATAAATACTTGTTCAACATCAATTGTCCTCTTTTGGGATTACAGTAGAGGTGTGTTCACAAAAAAGTCATAAACTCAATTATTCATCAATATTTAAGCACAAAAAATAATCAGCATATATCAACATGTATTGCAAAAAGCAATACTGGTAATCATAAATACATATTTGTCCACAGAAAATTTCAACTTAAAGTGTCCTCTTTGGGATCATAGTAGAGATTTGTTCACAAAACTAAATCTTTAACTTGACAGGTAACGAGAGGCGGCAAATTAGGTCAAACCATTCTAGTATGGGGAGAATATAGCTTTTTAAAATAATTCAATTGAATAACGGACACTGAACATAACATTTGTTTTATGAACTTCTATTCTCCTAAAACATTGAATTAATTCAGTAATCATTTTTAAATGATTTTTGCATGATTGTTTGTTTTTATTTCTAATCTCAAATACCCCCTGGAATTCCTTCCAGGTACCCCAGGGGTACTCATAGCATCATTTGAGAACCATTGCTTTAGTTGTCTAGCAATGACCAATGTTCTTGTTGAAAAACACCAGATGGCGTTTGGAACGGCAGTTTTTGCGCTTGACGCCGACTGGTGTTTCTAATGCTGTCAGTTCCAAATGCCATCTGCCGTTTTTCGAAATAAACATTGGTCGGTGCTAAGCATCTAGAGACGGCATTCTCAATGTGATTGGCTGCTGAGAGCTGCACATTAAGGCAGACAATACGGCAGGGGGAAAAATGTACCAGTTATGACAGATTTTGACGGTTTTAAATACCCATGTCTTTTAAAACAGCAATACATTGCCAATCCGCTTATCATCCCTTGCCTAGTGTGAACCTAGCCATAGAAACTTCAGATTTGTTTTGAAGACTTTTGAACTGATCTCGCCTAAATCCTGAAAAAAAGCCACAAAACTGTGAATGAAATAGCTGACTCCTACTTGAACTTGTTTTCTCCAGGTCGCTCTCGGCCTCCGTCCTCTATGACTGCATCTGCGGCCTACGCTCAACTGCAGCACGATGAGCCCATGAACGGCCTGCGCATCTCCGTCGGGAGACTCCCCATGCTGGCGACCATGGCCAACGGCGCCGACCCCCGCTTCCGCCTCAAGTGGCGGCCCATCGTGGCGGCGGCCGTCTCGCTGGCTGTGCTCCTGCTGCTCTACATGCACTTGAACGCCGGCCTGCGCCCCCGCGCCGGCGCCTACGGGAGCCAGGGGGTGAGCCGCCAGGACGCGCCGCGGGCCGCCACCGGATATAACGACACCTATCCGCTCAGCCCGGCCGAGCGCACGGCACAGGGCACGCGCTACCGCATCGCCGTCATCGCCGACCTGGACACCGACTCTCGTATGGCTGATGCGCTGACGTGGTTCAGCTACATAAGGCGTGGCTACCTGCTGGTGTCGCAGAGCGGCGATAAGGTATCGGTGGAGTGGGACGCCCAGAAGACGGTGCTGCAGAGCCACTTGGCCGAGAAGGGGCGGGGCATGGAGCTATCGGAGCTGGTGGCGTTCAACGGGAAGCTGTACAGCGTGGACGACAGAACGGGCGTTGTCTACCACATCGATGGCGACAAGGCCGTGCCTTGGGTCATCTTACCCGACGGCGATGGCAACGTAGCCAAAGGTTGTTCCTTCGCATTTGCTTATCATTGACGTGATGGTGAGCGTGACTTGTTGCGTTCAAAGCACCGTTTGCCCAAATATGGTTATTGGCATACTTTTACAAATTGATTAGAGATAGGGGAGGCACGGCGGAAGAGTGGTTAGCACGTCCGCCTCGCAGTTCAGAGGCTCAGGGTTCAATTTCAGCTTGCCCCGACCTTCCTGCGTGGGGTT
Source organism: Hippichthys cyanospilos (assembly GCF_059441005.1). NCBI lineage: Eukaryota > Metazoa > Chordata > Actinopteri > Syngnathiformes > Syngnathidae > Hippichthys > Hippichthys cyanospilos. The sequence goes on along the minus strand of NC_142384.1, from coordinate 5,989,811 downwards.
TGCATGTTGTCCCCGTGCCTGCCTGGCCTTCCTTTTGGCACTCCGGATTCCTCTAACATACTAAAAACATGCATGGAAAGTATTTTGGACACTCTAAAACTTAGTGATTGGGAGCGTGAATGGTTTGTTTCTGCGTGCCCTACGATTGGCTGGCAACCGGTTCACGGTGTCCCCCGCCCACCGTCCAGAGACGGTTGGAATAAGCGACCATTGAAAATGGATTGCTAGGTAACGTCCGGCGCAGATCATTACTAGTCAAGGAGGCCGCTAACCGACATTTGAAGCCGATATTGATTTTTAGTGAACGGGAAAATATTGGTCAAAATTTTTTTAGAGAATATGTATAAACTCCCAACTCATAACTTTGTTGATTTGTCTTTAAGAATACGTTTATCAGACAACTGTGCAAAATTACTGTCGTTTTAAAAAAAAAAAACACAGCAACAATCTGGGAATTCACATTTCCAGGGTCGTCAGTATGTTTCAAACAGTTGCGTCCAAACTCAAACAATTGCTTCCTGTTGTTTTTGACAGTAAGTAAAGTCCAAAATTTCAAAATAAGAGAAATGTTCCACTTTCACTTATTGTTGGCTTTGATTACAACCAAAAAAAGAGGTGCAGTATTCCCAGTCAGCAGAATTCCCTATAAAATTAAATGAAAATTCAAACGAATAATTTTGATAACACGGCTTTAAGTTGTCGGCCATTATATTTTTTTTTTCAGACAGCTGGTGTTTAACAAAATGCCGTTTATCGGTCTATCCTTAGAATCAATACTGTCCTAATAATTGATTACCCAACGGATTGTAAAAAATAATAATGAAGAATTTAGTATGTTGAGTGGTTTTTTTTTTTTTGGTTCCTTAAGGCCGTACAAAGAAAATTGCCTCGCCATTTATAAGTTGTTTAATTGTTTCATGAGAATATTTTGAAAAATCATCTGATTATTAAACATTTTTTATGTAATGTGCGAATTAAAACCTATCTTTGTCTAATGTTGTAATGTGTTATTGTTTATTTTATACCAAAATTCTTATTTCACCGCCTTTTTCTAAGAGTCAGTTCCAGATAAATTGATCAATTTGTTGAAACCTTATTATTAACCAATTAAACGTTTTCAAAATAGCCATTATCTTAAATATATTATCTGAACAATCCAAGAAATATTGTAAAACTGCGCTTCTTATCTTGCTCTGTGGGAGCCGTGCCACGTTATGTTTCTTCCAGATCAAAATTTTGCATGATTAGCCTCATTTGTTAAAAATGTGTTCCTGTAATGTGTTCCTGCTTTGGTGTAGAAGGAACAGGTCGGAAGGAAGTCCTGCAATGAAAGTGTTCTTTGATGCAATTTCACTTTTTTTTTTTTTTTTTTTTTCACGGCGTAACGTCCATTCCCTTGGTAGGTTTCAAAGCCGAGTGGATGGCGGTGAAGGACGAGCACCTGTACGTGGGCGGCCTGGGGAAGGAATGGACCACCACGGCGGGCGAGTTCGTCAATAACAACCCGGAGTGGGTGAAGGTGGTGGGCTTCCGTGGGGAAGTGGAGCACAACAACTGGGTCCCCATGTACAATTCGCTCAAGGCGGCCGCAGGAATCCACGCTCCAGGTCAGCAAAGCTTACAAAACTACTTAGACTGACTGAAGGTCCCAAAAGTGTATGGACTTAGATTTTTGCCACTATCGTGAGCAAGCAAAGACGATTTTTGAGAGAGCAATATTGCGAGCAATGAAAGATTGGGAGCGCAGAAATAGATTTTGGTCAGGCAAAATCTCTCACTGTTTGCTCACGATATCCCTTCCTCTTTCGCTCGACTGGATGCCCGAGTTTGTCCCCTGCGCGCGCTCAGCTTGCCACACGTTACGAATGTGCCACAAAGATAGCCAATCAGAGCTAGCAAAAATGGCAAAATGGTTTGGTCTCCGATTCGATCGCTTGTTACGTTCACCCGGAAAAAGCAAACGAGATCGCGACACGCCGACTTGGGCTGGAGAAGGTGGGCTATCACTAAAGTACAAAGACTAACAAGGTAATTCCATCAAATGAGACAATAATGTAGGGCTGCACAATCAATCGAATTTTAATCACAATCACGTTATCGGCTGCCACAGTTAATTAAGCCGATCCTCTGCTCCATGAGATTTCGGCTTTCAGTTCCACCTTAAAAGCCTTTAGATGGCAATGTTTCTCACATGTGTGCATGGCAAAAGCCTTTGCTTTTCTCACCACAATATATTATTTACCAGTGTGAAATGGCGTTGTTTCTCACCTGATTCCAATATATAGTGCTCGCTGTCAATTGAGACCCATTTTGAAAAAGCCTCTTGGCAAAAAATTGGAATAAATTTGGCTTGAAATGACCGAAAATGACAGTTTGACTGCTAATTGATTAAGATTTGCTGGTTCTAAGGAGGCAATTTTTACAGTAGGTACAGTAATAATAATAATAATAGGATTTAAAAAAAAAAAAAAATTAGTTTCAGGCACTTTGATGCTCTTGTTTTTTTCTGTTTTAGACTAAGCTGTAACCCGTAATAATCTTAAAAGTTTTCTCTTTTCTGAGTGGGGCGGGTTGGCAAAATATAATTGAGAAGCACTGTTCTACACCAACAATTGTTGCCTTTTCTATCCTGAAATGTCTTGTTAGGAGAAATACTCGTTTTCTGAAAAGGTGCTTCATAAGCTGAATCTTTCTTCATTCGAGGTGGCTTTTGATTTTTTTGCGACACCCCAAGATTTTAAATGGCTATTATTACTCTATGAACATTTTCTGAAGGCGTCACTGAAATATACCTGTACCAAAAATGAAAATGAAACTTTTACCGTCAGTTATGTACCTGAGCTTCCTTCAAGCGTCACTTTCCTCTTTTTACGGCGCAGGTTATCTCATTCACGAGTCAGCGGCATGGAGCGACACGTTAAAGCGCTGGTTCTTCCTTCCGCGCCGCGCCAGCGCCGAGCGCTACGAGGAAACGGCGGACGAGCGGCGGGGCACCAACCTGGTGCTGAGCTGCTCGCCGGACTTCACCGACATCACGGTCAGCCGGGTGGGCCCTCTCCACCTCACCCACGGCTTCTCCTCCTTCAAATTTGTACCCAACACCGATGACCAGATCATCCTGGCGCTCAAGTCGGAAGAAGACGCGGGGAAGATCGCCACGTACATCGTGGCCTTCACACTGGACGGACGCATTCTCCTACCGGAGACGAAAATCGGTGATGTCAAATATGAGGGATTGGAATTCATCTAAAACTTTCTTCTTTCTATTTTGAACTGGCACTGTAAAAAAATGAGAAGGGACAGCTCTGGAAGAAAAATTTGACAGCATAATTTTGAGCATTTATTTGAAGAAAAATTGCACCAAATGGTCCTTGGTTTGAGTTTGTCTTCCAGAACTGTATTCCATCATCCTCCTAAAAAGGAGGGGGGGTTAAGTAGGGATGGGCGAGCACCAACACCAAAGTATCATATCGACTTGATACTTGAATTTTTTTTTCAAGGTATGAATTACGTGCAATGGTAGCCAGAAAGAGTATAAGCTGCTCGCTCACTTTAAAGCAAACTCAAAATTCCAAATTAGAAGATTACGAAATTGTCATTGTTTTTATGATATTATATGGTAAAAGCTATATTGGAATAGGTTTGTGTTGAAAATGTTTTTTTTTTTCTTTCAGTTATTTATATCTGTATCTCCACTCTACTCCAATTGCATGATGATACTGATATCTTTCTGGAAAAGTATCAAGCATCCCTAATTTTAAGTGATCACAAAAAAAGTAATGAATTGCTACTTTGTTACTTTTGTGTAAATAGAATAATTTACAAAGGTAATCAATTTAAGTAAGTACTAAAATACTTCAGGAAGGAAGTGATTACTTAGTACTTTTATACTCTCAATTACATTCGAATTGTAGCAACAAGGTACTTTAGTACTGAAGTTGATTATTTTAATGTTTGATTACCAAAGTATTTAATTGATTTCGCACCAGTGATTGGGGGGGGGGGGGGTGGGGGGGGGGGGTGCTTCCCCTAGCCAAGCACTACAAAATTGAGGGGAAAAAATGTATGAATCCTGGGAATTGAAAAATTGGACTCCTAAAAAAACAGTTTTGGGGATTAAATGGGTTAAAACACAGTCATTTACTCATTTTTTTTATTGCTTTTTGAAAATAGAAAGAAGGAATAATACATGTCTTCATCTTGAGGATGAGAGGATCATCTGCACTGGACTTCTGTGTCGTTTACAATCCTGTCACTTTCCCCTTAGTAAATGGTCGCAATGGTGGAAGACGTCCGCTCCGGGACCGCACCTGTCTTCCATTGCCAATGAATGTACGACAAACTGATTATTCTAAGACTTGTTTAGTTCTCCTCCAGCACATACTAGACAGTCTTTCCTCCGCCATTAAAAGCCACCGTTCCACAGAGGTGGACTACTTACCTTTTTTTCTGTTGGTCCGTCATTCATCAGAGCCCTGTCCCCTTTCCGTCATCATCTGTCCATCATTTTTTTGAGCCAAGCAAAATTGTAATTGTTGGTCCGTATTTTGCTCGCCTTTCTGCTACCACTAGAGAGCGAAATTTTATGTTTTTTCCTAGTCTGTCATTGTATTTTGCCCACCCTTCCGCCACCACGAGGGCGAAATATTTTTTTTTCTAGTCCGTTGTTCGTTGATCTATTTTCGTCTGCATTCATACAAATTCTTGTTTTTGTTTGTTTTTGTAACTACACTTAGAACAAATGCCAAGTCTGTGGCTCTACAGCTATGCTGTAATTGAAACAAATTAAAGCCATATTTACCATTCCACATATGAGAGAATTCAGAGGACTCGAGTCGCGCAATTACCAATAATGTCCTCTGGATGAACTTTAATATGACATACATGACTTTGATTTTGTCTTTTGACGGTTTCATTAACATTTACTGTATCTAAATTTCCTCTGTCACATACCTTACTAGTAAAACAAAGTACAGTATTGCTGAGGTTGAATTTACCATAAAAACCGTCAATTAAGGAATTAAATATATATATATATATATAATATATATATATATATTGCATTTCCTGGCCAAAAGCAAAATGCAATTTGGGCTCAGGCCATAAGTTGCTTGAAAAAGTGACGGACTGCAGTGGAAGGGGCTGGAACATCGTCCCAGGATTCTCTGGTTATCATTTGTCAGCAAGCAATTTCTTAATGTAAATCTAGGGCTGCACAGTTAATTGAATTCGAACCGTAACCACGATATTCGCTGCCACAATTAATTAAGCTGATCCTTGCGATATTTTAAAAAGTCAAGCACTTTTTGGATAACAAGTCAGTTCATACACTCTGCCATCCTGCCACCAGAGGGCAATGTTTCCCAACTCAATTGAGACCCATTTTTAAAAATTGGCAAAAACGTGACTATTTGAAATGACGAAATGGGCATTTTGACTGCTAATTAAATAAAGTTTGCTGAAAAGTAAATAATGTGCTTGGTTCTAAATAGGCTTGATTTTTTTTCAATGGTTTGCACTCAGCAAGTGAGGTAGCTGTGTTGCCCTGTGTGTTGTAATCATAATTATTATTTACTTTATTAATTTATTGTAGTTTATTGTTATTATTTGAAAGTATCATGCCTTAAAACCGTGTTTATATACTGATTGTTGAAAAAAGGGCAATAAATAGACATGTACAGTGGACCCCCGTGTTACAAGGTCCTTGATTTACGAAATTTTCATGTTGCGATGTGGAATATTGAGTTTTTTCATCCCCTCTTTATGAAAGGTTCCCCGTTATCAGAACCAAACAACTGTCATGACCCTAGGGGCTTGGCTATATTTGTGTTTTGCTTCCATTTGTTGGCGTTTTTAGGTAATTGTACTTATTTACTATTGCCGTCTAACTGCTTCCATGCAACGCGTGACTACAATAGTGGTCTGCTATTGGTCGCCACTCCTCATGGATATGGTAGTCTGCTATTGGTTGGCCTCACTTGTTTCAAAATGGCGGAAAGGTTAAAGCTTTGTTCGATTGTGAGTGGTTACAAAACCATATTTATAGTGCATTTTACAGCTTAATTCAAAGTTGAAAGGGTTAGCCATGGGTCCCAAGATTGCTAGTGATGTTAGAGAGAAGTAAGAAGATGATTTATATGGAAACGATGCTGGAGATAACCCTTATTAGGGAATATGGACATAAAAAGCGGCACTCAAAGGTAAATAAATCCTTTCTATTAAATTCTACTTTTATTTATGATGTTTTCTGATTCTATGCATGTATATATATATATATATATATATATATATATATATATATATATATATATATATGTCTATACCATTTTGGTACCAATATTTATTATGTACTTACAATATTGATGTTTTTACCTGGGGTTCTAAAGGCATTAACTATTTAACATAGGTCTGGATTGCCCGTCATACGACCAATTTGTTTTACGACCCCAACCGCGGAATGGATTAATTTTGTAACACGGGGGCCCACTGTATGACCAAACATGATGAAAAATCGTGATATCAATATAATCGTGATTATTATTTCGACCATAATCGGCAGTCGACAATCATAACACAAATAATCTAACACTTACTTCTAAACATTACTTTTAAATTTTGGTCGGTGATGTTGTGTACAGTATGAGTTTTGTATTTTGAAACCATAATTAAAAAATGGAGCAACTACAAATAAATCTGTTCAGATCACATGTATTATTAATCACTTAAAGTTTTTATAAGTAATCTTATTTAAAGTCACAGCGGCAAATGCAAAACAAAAAATGAGGCAAATGGTTTACATTAATGTGAAGGCTATTTTGGACCATTAATGACCATTAACAAGTTAACCACTCTAGTCAGCATTTTAGCAGTCATAAGCAATGACAATACAATAAATGCGCATAATTTATGACTCATAAGCAATGACAATAAAATAAGCAATGAATGAAATGAATCCAGCCAGGTTCAATCCACGTACTTAACACACTGACGTACCGTCTGTCTGCAGTTTCATCTATGAAAAAATTAACCGCGCGTGAACATGGGACAATACTGACCCTACGTGGACAACAAGGATATTACAGCAGTACCCCCATACGTGCACCTTAATGCGAATCGTATATTTAGAGTGATCCGTGTCAACATGTTTTGATTATAAACATTTCAATAATGTGAACAAATGTATGTCTACGTATTTTAAATTCAAACAATTAAACAATGAGAAACAAAACGCGGGTTAAGATGTCACAATACTGACCCTACGTGGACTGTAACAGAAATCCTCCCATGCGTGCACATCAGAGCAACATCATTTATTTGGTTTGAACAATTATATAGTGAAATAAACAGATATTTTGACACAAACAAATTACACCGAAATATTAAAATATTAGGATTATTTTCAAGCTCCAGTAGAGCTTGTTGATGAGCTAATGGTTTAAATCAGGTGTGTTAGGGAGAGAAAACCGGAAAACATGCAGGACACCGGCCTTTGAAGTTGCCCACCCCTGCCCTATGGCTTTAAATTTGGAAATGAATGTCCCAGCAATTTTCCGGGTTTGTCCAACTGGCGAATTACTTGGCATCGTTGCTTCAAAGTTGAAAAAAACAAAAACATACATACATACGTTCCAACATACATTTGAACTTCATAATCTTTATCCTGCCCATCTGTAACAAATCCTCTCTAACCAAATTAACTTCCTGCATTCATTCTTGAAAACTCAGTACAGTAGTTACAATGCGATTTAACGGCCATCAGATGACAGCATTGATTTTTTTTTTTTTTTTAGTCAGTCATGACCAAAGTCCACTCAATGAGCTCATTAACTTGTTAAGTGAAAGCACATGTGGCTAAAACCACTGTGGTAGGGTTTTTACTATTTGGACCTGATTTTCCCATCTCTATTATAGGCTCTTGGATATTAAATCTCCAATGTGCCAAACGTAAGTCATATGCTTACATTACACTGTAGAAAGTACCAGTACTTATATATCATGTTACCTTTAAAAGAGGCCGCTCAACCTGTGAAAAAAATATGTAGGAAATCACTGGCTGACCTGCATGAGGAATTCTGACATCGGTTTTGTGATTTTTGGAAATATTGACAGAGAACTCTCGTATGACTGGTGTAATGGTCCTTCTCACAAGACCTGGATATGATGCCACAAAAGTTGTGGTTTGAACCGATAGATCTCCAATGTGACATTCTTGTGTTCAAGAACAAATTCAACTCCCTGGAACTGGATGAGTTTTGGGCTTCGTTAAGTGCACGCAAAAATTCAAACACATAGAGGATGCTCGACAGCCATAATGCGTGAGAATAGACAATGAGTTCGCTGAACACCGACAAAGCACCCCACAGATTGCAGATGAGTGACGAATACATTAGATCTGTTCTGCGAATTGCCACAACATGAATTGCACAGGCTGAAATGAGAGATGGGCAACGCTCTTCTCATTAGAAAGTATGTGAATAATTTCATGCTTTTGCGTACGGTTAATAATGCAGTTTTTTTTTAATTTATCATACCTTGTTGCTGACCCAACTCTGCTGTAAAGTTTGAAAAGTCATTGTGTTCCCCGAAGCAAAAGGTGGAACCCCTGGTCTCTAGTTTCGGAGAAAACGAAAGTGAAAGTCAAGTTGCCGACCCACCCTTTCGATTTTACTTGATAGCCTCAGATTTGTCCACATCGACGAAAGAGTGGAGAAGACGTGTCTTCTCCCGAATCGGGTAAGAGCTAAAACGAGATTAGATGCAATTTAATTTTGAAGTGTCTACTTTTGCAACATTGTTCCGCGTCGATGCTTCTCAAACGTGTGTACAATTTGCCGATTAAATAATGCGGTCAAACCGTCCCATCATCGAAGGGTAAACCAAATGAGCCGCACCTCAGATTTTATTTACTCGGCATTACGGTAAAAGGCCGTCAACTAGATGCGCTCGTCACTTTCAAAGTAAAAGATATCCGCTTTGCATACATGGAGGTGAAAACGTCGGGTTAAAATGACCTTTAACGAATGTGTCTGTTGTAACGCAACATATCAATTTATGGGAGGAAAAAAAACAAAAACGTCAACAATAATTTCAATCTTGGGACGAAATAAATTAGAGTTTCAGATCATTACTTTTATTTGTTGTTTTATAATTAAAAAGGATCCCAATGGCAACGCAACATGGAGAAGCCTTACTGAGTTCAGGTCTCCCAAAAATGCTCTCTCCTCACAATTTGGTCTTAAAATTAAAATAAATAAATAAATAAAAACAAAAAAGAAGTTCCCTAAAACATCAATACTTCACTGTCATGGGACCTGATTTTATTTATTTTCTTTAGTTATCGTAATACCAAACTTGTGGCTCATTTTAAAATGAGTGACCCTTGAAAATGACAGGGGTCACTCATTTTGAAATGCCACATCAGATTTTGATGAGACACAATTGGTAGACCCCTGGGCTGCTTTAGTATCCCCCAGACGAGGTGTGATAAGTTAAGGATTTTCTTTTAATGACTTTTTTAAAATATGTGATATATTGACAAGTGTGTAATGTGGCCTATTCAGGGGTCTCTCATTTTAAAATACCACATCAGATTTTGATGAGACCCGATTGGGGGACCCTTGAGGAGCTCTATTATCCCCCATACAAGGTGTCATATTACGATAGCTAAAGAAGTTTTTTTTCATGATTATTTTTTAAATATGTGATATATTGACAGTGTAATCTGTCTTTTTCAAGGGTCACTTATTTTAAAATGCCACATACGATTTGGATGGGACCCCATTGGGCGACGCCTGGGGTTCTCTAGTGTCCCCCAGGACAGGTCTGGTGTAACGATAGCTAAAGATTTTTTTTAATATATATTTTTTTTAAAATATGTGATATTTTGACAGTGTAATGTGTCATTTTCAGTAGTCTCTCATTTGAAATGCCACATCAGATTTTGATGAGACACTATTGGGGGACCCCTGGGGTTCTCCAGTGTCCCCAAGGACAGGTGTGGTATTACGATAGCGAAAGATTTTTTTTTTAATGATTTTTTAAAATATGTGACATGTTGACAGTGTAATGTGTCATTTTCAGTGGTTACTTATTTTGAAAGGCCACGTTTGTTGGGCTCCAGTTTTGGGGACCTCTGGGGTTGTGTAGTGTCTTCCAAGACTTGTTTGGTATTATGATAGCTAAAGAAAATATGTAAAATCAGGTCCCATGACAGTGAAGTATTGATGTTTTAGGGAACTTAATTTTTTATTTTTTTTTATTTTTTTACTTTCAAGACCAGATTGTGAGGAGACAGCATTTCCTGAGAGACCTGTACTTAGTAAGGCTTCTCCAGGATTCGTCTAATGTTGTGATACCATTGGGGTCCTTTTTAATAATAAAAACTAACAAAACAGTTAGTTGAAACTCTTTGATTTATTTCGTCGTAAGATTGAAATTATTGTTGACGTGTTTTTCATAAGTCGATATGTTGCGTTACAACAAGCCACATTAATTAAATTCATTTTTAACCCGACGTTTTCACGTCCATGTTGGCAAAGCGGATATCTTTTACTTTGAAAGCTTTTCACGAGCGCCTCTCGTTGACTGCCCTTTACCGTACTGCCGAGTAAATAAGCTGTGAGGTCTGGCTAGTTTGACTTTGTTTTCACTAGTGGGACCGCTTGACCGCAGTGATTAACCTGGTCAGGGGAAGCACACGTAGGATTGGCTAAAGTTTAAGCGGAACTCGTGAATATTGTTATTTTCTTTCTACTTGAGGTATTTCAAAAATAAATTGCAAGGGTTTCCACTTCCTGGGCCTGGCTTTTTTTGAAATCCTATCTTCGAGCCTGTTTGTTGAGTTGTGTGCTCTTACTGCACTGTTACTAAATGTTTGGAGGAGTTGTGTTTAAAATGTGAGATGTTCATTTTCCCAGAATGTCAGAATCGCATCATTGTCGTGAAACTATTGCTACGTGGGGACACTTTACGTCAGAAATGCTTTTTTTAAACCGCCAGTTTATAACTGCAGTTTAAAAGAAAAGCGCGAAAAATCCGACAAGTGGAGTCGGATTGCACTTGTAGCACATCAATTGTGTCAATAATTATAGCGACACCCCCCCCCCCCCGCCCCCCCCCCCCCCCCCCCCCCACACACACACACACACACACCCCTAGCGTTTTAAACGGTATTTGTCCAGTGAAATCAGTTTTAATGAAGTCTACTGGTGGCCCATGCCTGAAATTGAGCAAAAGGTCAGCTGTTTTAATTTAAAGGAGTACATGGTGCTATAGCATGCTGTCAACTTTGATCATTTTACACATTCACCTTGACAAATACGGTTGTGTATGTTTATTCATCCCAGCTTGCAATATATTTTTATATTACTGTCCCTGAAAGGTGTGGAGATGCGGTGTGTCAGTTGTGGCTATAATCGTTTGAAAAAGACAGATAAGTTCTGCAGCTCATGTGGCATCAAGTTGTCGGTGCAGTCTGCCAACGACCAAGGTAAGGCTTTATTTTTTGTCTTTTCATCAACAAGTTTATGTCTCCAGTATTTGCCACATAAAAATTGGTTCATCAATTGGGAAGAGTCATTCAGCAACTTGTTGATGAATTGCTGACTCATGTGTGAAAATGCAATGAATGCTTGACTCTTCTTATGGTCCCAACCTCCTATCTCATACTAATAATAACAGTCGTTTCCCCATCACTCCGACTTTCATTGATATTTTGAAATCACCTCCGATGGAACTAACAGGAACCTAACTATGCAACAGCTCTTAACCCGGTGGCTTTTTGAAAAAACAAAACAAAACAAAACAAAACCAAAAAAACATACAAATTAAATAAACTCTCTGTTTTAGTTTAACTGTGTAGTGTTTATTGGTCTACTAATTAGAGTAGGTCAATTGTGGTGTAGTCATTGTATGGCCTTGTTGTGTCTTTAAGTTTATTCTACATTTTTTGCCACTTGTTTTGGCCTGGGCTGAGTTAAAGCGTTGACTTTGGGGGATTAAAGTTTACAAATTGTAAAGGAAAAGTGTTAATTCAGTTCCATTTACTTCCTGCGACAGCTAAATATGCTAACATGGCAACCAAACCTAAGAGGAGACTCACCGACACAGAGACAGAGCTTCACTTTTAAAAAAACATTGCTTTATGGCTCATTGGACAAACAAATACCAAATTCAAAGACCGTATTAGTTGTACATCTTTGGGGTATCATCTCAGGTCAAAACAAGCCAAGATCATGTTACCTCCATGGGGCCTAAACTTCAAGTTAAAACTTTTGTATGGGAACTTGACAAAAAAAAAAAAAAATGCTGATTTTATGTTAACGCCAAGATTTTACGCAAGTAAATATCTTTTACAAGCATTGTAGAAAATAGTTGTACAGTGATGTGATTAATCTTGATTAATCATGTAACATTTGGAGATCAATTAGTAAAAATAAAAGTAAAAACTTGTAGATATTTTTTTTTTCATGCCAATACCAGTAGAAGTAATTAACTCAGTACTCTAGTACCATTTCATACACAAAATATCCCAGGAAAAAACACACACACCCTAATTTTACAGAAAGACCAACCTAGACCAACAAAAAGACCAACCTCGACCAACAGAGGATAAAAGTTCATTTGTTTAACTCGCAATTTCTAGTTTGTGATCGCATAACTGCCCAGGAAAACAGCTGCTATGAATACTAGGCTACTACTTGTGTGCGTGTGTTTGTATACATTTTTGCACGTTGTGGGTTTAAATCCAAATGTTGTCTTCTTTGATCTGCATGAAGGAAATCAACGAAACGTCCTGGCAGCAGGTTGGATGGCACTGAAACACAAAAAATATGTATACAACAAAAAGTTTAATAAAAAGGTGAGCATTATTTTCTGTTCTTCTCTGTAAAAACTGGGTGCAACTCCAGATTGATATGTAGTTGGTAATCACTGTCATTATATCACCTAAAAGATGTTGCACATAAGTTTAGACTAGGTCAAATCAACTTGAGCGAGCGTCTTTGTGCATGGTCCGTGTGACAAGTGTGACACACGCCAAATCAACTTTTTGAGGGTGTGTGAGGCGAATATGGAAAACAAAATGCTAATACAGATAGAGTTGATTTATTTATTTTTTTATGCGTTGTATACATTTCCTGTGCTCGGAGTAGGTGAGAGCGGTGCACAATTGCATAGATGCGCAACTTTGACACAACAATTCAGCATCAGCATGTCTTAAAATGTTCAACCTTAAGTAAAGAGCTGGCTAGAGTTTATAGAATACAATTTTAAAACCACAGAAAATTTTGCTTATCTCTGTTTCCAACCAAATTTTCAAATGAAAATAAAAGTGTTCTAGGGATCAATGGAATTTCATCTCTATTTATCAGAAAATGTATTACATTGATTGATTTCATATTAAGTTAACTGAAAATTTTGAATAAATAGTTCCCTGAAATCAACAGTTGGTCAACATTGGTCTATCTCTCCTCTTTACGCACCCCACACAACAATCACATACCGAAAAAGAAAACGGTGGACTATGTAACTAACATTTTCACATGATGTCTTTATGTGCAGACAAAAAAGAGGGTCCGTCAGAAAACGACTACAGGGCAGTCCTCCTCAATAGAGGTCCGCTCTGGTTCCTTCGATGAGACTAATAATAAGGCTGAAGTCACATCCGATACGCAGGACGAAGACGAAAATGAGCACAATGCACAAAAATCAGATCAAGATTCAGCAATTACGACTCAGGATTTCAGCTCCAATGACAGCACCGGTTTGGACGCCAACTCAGTAGAGCATATGGAGTCCAAGGCCGGCAACAAAAAATTTGAAGAGCCAATGGACCAAAATGTACATGCTCATGTTTTATTTAATTCATGAAACATTTAATTATTTAATGACACTATTATTTAATTATTGAATGGTACATTTATTTATTGAATTTTGGCCTTTTCGGTCCTCCATATACTATGGCTATTGCATTAGTTTATATTTTAGTGTGGTTTTTCTGAGGTTAGATGCTGTTGATTCTTCTTTGGCAGTGCATGTCATTTGAAGCAGATTAAAAAAATATTCATAAAGCCGATTTTGAGGAATTTTTATCTTTTCTGAATCGCAAGAAATGAGAATTTTGATTCTTTTGTTACTTTTTATTTTTGGACACACCTCTAATATTTTCACCGTATGCTCGCAGGTATTTGTTCCAGACACGGGTTCCAGCGTGGACCCAGAAGATGCAGTGGAAGACATGGGGGTCTCGGGGTCTGATGGGGACTGTTATGCGCAACATACTAGGCCATCTCGAGCAACAGCCATGAGGTTTGTTTCTTTCAACTGGATTTCCATTGAAAACGTTCACCATGCAAATAACAACAATATGTTTTTCCCTCTTTGGAATTGCACTTCAAGCAGGACGAGTTACATACCTTCCCAAAACAGACTCACTATACATTTCCATGCCATTCTCTCAAAGGATTCCAAATTTGACCCCTCTCAAGATAGCATCTACATCATGCCTGGACCTCCTTTAGCGTCACAGGCCTTCGCTGTGCAGCTTTTTGTGACCAGGTAATTTTTTTACATGTGCTGTAGCAGACTGAGCATTTTTTATGGATTTTAAAATTTGAGGGATACTTTTTTTTTCCAGATCAATACCATTATTACTCGGCTCTTGAATAATCTTTAATACAGATTCCAAGTACCGATACAAGTATTTTTGATACACACAATCTCCCCAGTTGAAAAATGACGGATTGTTTTAAATCGAGTTAGACTGATTCCAATATAGCATTCTGCTGATAAGTAACACTCATAAACTTTTCCACCTTTATCAAATATTTGCTTAACCCTCCTGAATGATGAAACATCAACAGCGAGTGCTTTTTGTCATGGTGTGAGGGGTCTGTATCGCTATTACTGGCAGTAAGCAACTTCAATAAGGTTGGCAAGCACCCTGCCACATAAAAAAAAACACTGCCCTCGTTCTTTTCCTAGCGGACTATCGCGGTTTGTCCTTCACATAGCCACTGATAACAGAATTGTATTGCAGGCCACTGAGATCTCAGACTTTCACGATGCTCTTTGTTGGTCCCTTGGGAAATGTAGTCTTGTGACATTTATCCATATGTCATCGCCATAAAATGAAAGTTCTCAATTGTTACTTGAAATTAATTTTTCCTTTGTCTAATTTGTACTGACTAATTTGAATTTGTAAAACTGCTCCAAGCTCTTATGGATGTCTTGAAATAAGGTCAGGTATTGCTATCGATAATATATTATTTCTAAAAGTTCTTTCATGCGGTTTCTTTTCTTGATGTTATAAAACAAAGATGGTCAAATTTGAATTTGCTTTCTAGATCCATCCATCCTTTATCTATTGCCGTTCATCCTCACAAGGGTCGGTGGCTTGCTGGTGCCTGAACTGGTTGCCAGCCAATTGCAGTGCTTTCAAAATGATATTTCTCATTAGGATCAATTATAATATTGTTAAATTGCTTTTACCGGGTCACAATGATGATGTATTCATAAGTATGTCTCCAACTATCCAAAGTTTAGGTTTCTAATCACGGCTTAGTGCTTTGTTTGTGCTTTCTTGGTTAACTTCTATCATTGCATTGTAGCACTTAAAAAAAAAAAAAAGATATAAAATAGCAGTGAAGGAACTCACACGTTGCTATATAAATAGTACTGGAGCAATAGTCATGACAAAATGTGATGTTTTGATAGTCAAGATGGGCTGGAGAGGTGCAGAATGCTCATACATTTTTACTGCAAACCTTTGCTATTTTATTCACTGATACATGTGAAATTTTAAATATGATCAAGCATTTTTGTAGAAGAGTGAGAGCTCATATATGTTCAAAAGTATTGGTAAATCCTCCGCCTTGTTTAACGTTTGTTTTTTTTTTTTTTTTTTTTTCTAATCAGGGATCTTGAAGAGTATGGGTTTCTGGTCGAAGGCAATGTAGACACAAACAAAACAAATATCGTGTCTCAGTCAATACCTTACAAATATGTTGTCTATAAGGCCTCAAACAAAAAGAATGACTTACGCTACAAACAATATTATGATCAATCCCAAACCAACAGATGCTTGCTTGTTAAAACTCACCTCCTCAATGAAGAAGGTATGACTAACTACATCAATAACTCACACATCTTAGGTCACTTACTCACACATCTTATGTAGACAGGTATGCTCATTTGTGTTTTCCTTTTTTTTTTTTAAATAGGGGACTGGCATCAATATGATGACTTTGTATGTGTGCAGCCACCAAAGAGCAAATCGATCCATCTGCCGTGGAATCAAGAGAGGAAAGAACCAAGTCGAGAAATTGCAGGAAAAATATTGCTGGACACAATATTTGCGCGTCTCAGAAGCTGGACTGACGCCAATTTGAAACTTTTTCTGAAGCAGCTGAATCAGTTCTGTGATGTTTATGCTAATCCATCTACTCATAAGAAATGGTTGTCCTTCAACCATAGCGAGAACAATGTAAGTTCCGCCCATGGTGTAGCCAGTCTGTTCTGGTATAGCCAATTACTCCTAAAGCACTTTGCATTTTCCAGATGGGAACGATGATGAAGGAGTTCATGTTGATAGGCTTACTTGGGGATGGGGATGCTGAGCAAGTCTACATTGAAGATCCTCTGCGAGCGGCTGTTATCATGCTCTATGTCTGCGAAAAGTACCATATCAAATTGGACACTGAACTCCAAATCCGCCTTTGCACTGCGCTGTGTTTACCAAAACTAGACAAAAGTGGCTTCCTCCAGTACTGGCAAGATTTTTCACATGAATTTGTTGTCCTTCCAAGGTAAGTATAGTATATGGTGGAGAGGTCAGCAACTTTGAATAGTCAGACCTACTGTATTTTGAGTGACTGCCTCCCATTGAAAAAACGCTGGGAGCTACAAAACCTTTGTGAGATATTAGTGTCGATAAATATAAGAAATAAATTCTAACATTTCTTTTCAAGTTATCCTCTTAGTCATGAAAATAAAGTCAAACTAAAATGATCCACCCGCAGCCACCAAAATGCAAAAGAAAAATGCCATCTTTTGTCATCATTTTACTGCATATGGCTCGATGGAGTTTTATTTATAATACATGCCTTTTTTTGCCCCATCCTATTTATTCTTTTCCGCTATTTTCATTTAGTTTTTTAATTTTTCTTTTAAGAAACGTGCATAGCTAAATACAACGATACAATGCATATTTAACAAATGCATTTGTTAACAGTACATATCAAACATAAACGTAGCTAA
Source organism: Hippichthys cyanospilos (assembly GCF_059441005.1). NCBI lineage: Eukaryota > Metazoa > Chordata > Actinopteri > Syngnathiformes > Syngnathidae > Hippichthys > Hippichthys cyanospilos. The sequence continues at coordinate 5,972,555 of NC_142384.1, read as the reverse complement.
GGTCTAGAGGTAATCCTGTTGTAGCAATTCTCAGAACAGGTCTGAGGTGTTCATCACTCCATAACACTCATAACACCCAAAGCCAATCTGTGTCATTCAGCTCTGGAAAATTGTCAGTATTTTCAAGTAGCTTCAAAAATGAAATGATGTGCTGTTTGAGCTCCCAAACATGTTGACATACTTCTCCTTAACATTAGAATGGTACAGTAATTCCGTGTGATCAGCGTTAGTTTCTTGGAGGAAAAGAATAAACTGGTGATGGCGAACTTCCCTTGGTCGATTAAAGTTAACAGGTTTGGCAACGTGGTCAACCTGCAACATGGTTTTACACAGTGCTTTCTGGCGAATTATGCAGTGTCAGTGTTTTCCTGTCAGATTTGGTGATCCATCTGTGGTAACGTTAACGAGCATAGTCCAAGTTAACTTGTGCCTCTGTATGACTTTTGATACACTGTTAAATGAGTCCCCTTTTTTTCCTTTCAGGGATTCCATATCCAAAAAGTTCTCCATTATCTCGAAAGGAGCATGTCCTTTATATCAGTCATCGCAATCCCAAACCAACAGATGCTTGCTTGTTAAAACTTTGGATCAAGTGCCTAAGAAAATAATGAAAATGATGCCGCTTTATTGTTTTGCTTGCTAGTTACATTAAGACTTAATGTATACATGTCAATTACTTCAATACGGCAAGTCAGTGACCTGCTGTTTTTTTCACATTTGTCCCCGCTCTCAGGACAAAAAATATTTGAGGTCTCTACCTTGCAGTCTTTGATAAACTCCTCTTCGGGGAAAGGCTTGCTGGCTTTTGTTCGTTTGAAAGCCGGTAAATAACTTGTCTTCTGGTTGCTTCTTGGATGGTAGTTGCTCGAAAAAAGGTGTTTTGCTAAGCCTGCACGCTAGCTACATACCAACCTGACAATGGTAGCTGTACAAGCTTGTGTTGAATAGTTGCTGCCATAATTAGACACCTTGGTGGAAAAATGAAGGCTGCTATTATATTCTTTTAAAACGGCCAAGGTTTCTTGGCCAATATGACATACAGCCTTGGACCGGACTACACAAAAAGAAATATTTATGTGTCCATTCTTTCTTAAACACCCTGTTGCTTTGCAGCATTAACTCGAGGCTGAGCAAAATCATATCACTGCGCCTACTGCAACACCTAGTGTTGGAATGTCTGTCATAACAATTCAAAATGAAATGAATGGAATCATTCAAACCGAACCTTAATTCTGTGCCATCATAGGCGGGCCGGATTAAAAAGACCAACAGGCCGGATCCGGCCCGCTGGCCATAGTTTGTTCATCCGTGGGATAGGGTCTATTGTTCAATCCAGAACCAAACAATTTTTGATTCAAAATGATTTAATTGAATTAAATGATTGATTTAAATGATTTGATAATTCAATTTGATTTAATTAAAAGTGATTTCTGCTTCAATCAAAAATGAAGCTTTGACGATCCCGAAATCGCGTAGTCTGAGCACATGAATTTGGTCCCAGAACGATATATCATTCAGCCCAAGCAGTGGCAGCTAGGATTTACAGTAGGAGTAGGAGGTCTCCGCTCCTAAATAAATGTGGAGGTTCCATTGATATTCTGTATACAGTATGTCTATGACTTACTGTGAAAAGTTTAAAATAGCCTGACACAGACCCTTTAAAAATAAGGTGAGGAATCAGATTAAGGTTTAAAAAATGCTATTCACAGCATGACAACGGTCAAACATAATTATCTGGTTTGTAATGCGTTTTGCGGTTCTATGTTGTAGCCTACCAAGTGCCGTGCTGTCTCTCATCAACACTGTGAACCAAATTGGGAGTGTAGCCTGGATTCTGGCATTACCGCTCTTTCACCTCCTTGAAGGCAGAGCTGCAAGACCCTTTGAGGTGCTCACATCTGAAACTGGTCTACTAGGTCTTGGAACGAACCCTGGCAATGGGAAGGGGAAGTAAGAACACCCTGTTGCTCAGATGCCCACATCTTTAGCTTAGAGC